>NW_010413413.1:4069-4593 GCF_000710305.1 Buceros rhinoceros silvestris | reverse complement strand
TTATTAAAGTTTGTTTCAGTTTTCTGAAAAAGCATATTTTATTAAAGTTTGTTTCAGTTTTCTGAAAAAGCATATTACAGGTCTCAGGAATTCTTTTCTCCCTTCCCCTATTTCTGCTGGAATAGGGGAAGGCATTATTGTTACTGGACCTTGGCTCAACCTCGGCCAAACCGGTGACAACCTGTACAACCAGTATGTGGCTTCTTGCATAATTACCCCTTTAAGGCATAACCTGTGTCTGGGGAAACATTATTTGTAAGTCCACATTGGTTAACAGACTGCAAAGAAACGGAGGGCACTCCTTACGCAGCTGGACACATCATCTGCTTGGCTTTGGTACATCACTCTGTGAGAGATGATGTGCAGACAGCACATGGGTTTTCTGCTTGTCTCAAGAGCCTGGAATCTGCCAAGCTCCGTGTCATGGGTTAAAACTATTGAGCTGTTAAAACCGAAATGGTTCGCGATGGGCAGGGGTTCGGCTGGAATGTAAACCCAGCAAACCCACACAGGGAGATTAGCCG
>NW_010413413.1:3591-3910 GCF_000710305.1 Buceros rhinoceros silvestris | reverse complement strand
ACGTGTTGAATTCAAGGCTTTGTTTGGGCAAAGGAAAAACAAACACAGGTTTAATGTAAAGGGGGTGAGACCAGGAGAGCTTTAATAGTGCAAAGCCCAAAAGTAAATAATTTTGAAGGTCAGGCAGGACTGGAAAGGAGAGAGATATAGAGGGAGATATTTGATAAATAAACGAATAAGCGTATACAAACGCAATACAGTCTCCCATTTAGACCCACATCTCCCGCTTATAAACAAAGGACCTGCCATGTGGTTGCCACACCAGTGGCGGGGGGGGGAAGGGAGGGCGTTTGTGCGGCACCTCACGCGGCGTTTGTTT
>NW_010413413.1:0-3542 GCF_000710305.1 Buceros rhinoceros silvestris | reverse complement strand
AAAGGCCCTGCCATGTGGTTGCCACACCAGTGGCGGGAGGAGTAAGGGAGTCCTTTTGTCCGTCACCTCACCAGGTTTTCAGTCCAAGAAAACCTCTCCTGTAGCAAACCTTCATGTGGTAAACGTAGTCCTTTTTCCTCCGGGGTAGCTGGGAGGTGGCTTGAATTTACCGAGACCAAAGTTCCAAGCTTGCCCTTCCCATCTGCACTGCGGGAGCTGACCGGTACCTCCAGGGAAATGCCAGTGATGGTCCTCCGCGTTCTGCGGGAGGCTCTTCTCAAGTGTCTGGAACCAGTTTTCACATTCCCATTTCACCATTGGTCCTCTGTGCAGGGTCTAGGGGCTTACAGCTGGTTTCACCCCGTGCCGGGTAAACTTAGTCCAAAGGTCTACCCCTGCCGGTAATCGGCAAAGTGGAAAGGTCTACCTGCTTTGCAGAAGGAGTCTTTTACTGTGTCAGGGACATTGAGGTAGCTGTGGACGTTGTTTCTCTCTCCGATGAAAAGTTCTCTCAGTCCCAGCAGTGGAAATTCAAAGTCCCGCAGCTCATCTGCGTTTCAAAAGCTGCGGCAGGAACAGAGAGCAAGGGAGTCCAAACGCCCCTTCTTATGCACTTATTCGCAGAGGCGTGTCTGAATGTCACTTCCCAGACGCGCCAGGAAACCTTTCCCGTGGTTCAGGGGAAAGGGGAAGGGTAGAACAAAGGCGCACCATGCGGCTGGTGCCATGTTCAAAACGGCACACACCTTTAAAAACCTCGGAGTTGAGTAAGTACACCTCATGCTGAAGGGTTGTATTTAACATCTAGTGCCTGAGAAACCTGCAAAAGAGTGTGTGGAAAGATGTCTGTTCTGGGTTCCCAATGACCACCTACAAATAATGTAAAGCATATCAGTACATGCAAATACAGTTTATTAAATTAAAAAAAAAGACAGAAAATTGTCAGTAGCTATATTAGCAATCGGGCAAATAAATATAAGCACAAAATTGATAGTTCATCTTAAAATCAGACATAAATCAAGTTGTGGACGAAAAGCGCATTCACAATCCATAACAAATGCTGATACAACTCTTGCTGAATTTCCCCCAACACATTCTCCCACAGCCTCAGTACAAAAGAACCTGCCGGAGGGAGGTTAGATGTTGATGTGACTGGAACTGGTTTCTCTGTATTCAAAACATCAGTCAAGCTGTCAGAATGTACTTGATTATCAAATGTTAGGCATGTGATCAGGATGCCTGATTTTGCAGATAGCAGCTTAGCAAAGCGTTTAAGCTGATGAGAGAAGGAAATTTATTTGTAAATTTATTTGCAATGTTTTGTTAGGCTAAGAAAAATAATGTAGAATATTCTTGCACATCGAGGCAGTTTCCACAGTTTCGGTCCATTCTAGATTTAATCTAAAATGCCAAAGATCTTGGATCAGAGAGTTTTGCTGTTAGTCATTTTATTTTTAACAGGTCTGCAGAGTACAAAGTTAGTGTCAGAATGGCAGAGGTGTGGTGATCAGGAATGTGAGGGTAAGTTAAACTCTTGGGGTTTTTTTTAATTTTTATTTTTCTGAAGGAATCTGTGGTGTATGTGCAATATTACAAACCATTATGTCAAAATTAGCAGTGAAACAGCTATGAGTGGCCATAGGAAATATTCGTTGTCAGTAGACTAAGTTCACGAGCAATAGGCTTAACCTTCTCAAACAAAAAGAGAAAAAAGATACTGGCTGGATTGCACTGAGTAATCGTATAAAGCTTTCCTGAGGTTTCCTCAAAGTGAGCAGCATTAGGCAGTGTTAAAGCATTTTTAACTCGTTCATTGTTGGTACCAAAGAAACAGATAACCCCGAAGTGGCAGGCTAGAAACTGAGAGAGACGACTGTGCACCTTGTGTTGACGGCACCTTCACAGCCTGTTTGTTTGGCAACAGTCTGGTTTTCCTGCTGTGAGCAAACTGTTTAGTGTGGGGTGTTTTAATCCTTCTTACAAAAGACCGTGTTAACAGATCCTCTTTACTTACGTTTTTTCTTCTTTAACGCGGAGTAAGAGTAGTTCCTGCGGAGCAAATAGCTGCTATATCACAAGTGGGCAGTGATAAGTAATGCCCCATTTATTATCCAATTATCGATTACCATTGTGAAACCTGTCTTAGGCAGCTGAATCTGCTCCTCAGCTGACTCCGTTGGTTTGGCAGCTGTAATTACTGCACTTTTGATGTGGGTAACTTGTCCTGAAGTGGAAGAGAGCTTGGATTTCCCATGCTGATGGATCTTTCTTTTCCTGTGGAGCCACACTGACTTCAGAAGGTTCTGGATGCTCACTGCACTTTTGATGTGGGTAACTTGTCCTGAAGTGGAAGAGAGCTTGGATTTCCCATGCTGATGGATCTTTCTTTTCCTGTGGAGCCACACTGACTTCAGAGGGTTCTGGATGCTCGCAGATGTCTGTCTTGGTGGAGCAGCACGTGGAACGGGCTCCAGCCTGACCAAAGCACATTAGGATTGGTTTCTGTGGGGAGTCAGGGTTGGAGACCATGAGAATTTAAAGTCTTTCAAGCTGAATTGGAAACTTTGGTTTTGGCAATGTCTTTTAAGGTTTCTATTGCTTAAACTTACCTATTTTTTGAATAATATAAATGTATTAAAATCCCTGAAATAATTACTAGATTTAACTTGGAATTTCTGAAATATGTGGCTGTAAATCTGCCCAGGAAATGTTTTGTAGCTCTTTGGATCCGGCTCTAGTAGTTGAGCTTACTGATTCTCCACACGGATTTCATCACTGAACGCTGGGCTGAATGAGGACTGGAACACGCCCATGCGGGACAAGAGCTTTCTCCTTCACGCCTGCAGTCAATAGGAAAGGAAACAGGATCAGGCTGCCTTTTGCAGTAGCTGCTTTCCTCTTGATGATATAAATGGACAGGAAAAACTTATGGGAAAAAAGAAAGCCATGTTGCTCTAGAGCTGCCAGAGCTTCTGCCTGCTCTAACGGTTAAGTGTGCAGCCCAAAATGCAGCTAAAGGTTCTGGGCTAACACTTCACTAACAGCGATTCAGCTGATTTTTTGAAGAAAAAAACATACAACAGAGATAACACTGTCTCCCGCTGATTTAAAATCAAGAGGAGCGAGCCTAACTCGTATTATTTAATGACTGATTAGCGATGTTTTGAAGATCTGATAGTATAGATCGAGTTAATGTATTTCTAACAGTCTCAGAGCCAGTTGCTCTTCCTGACTTCTGACTGTCGGGTGATTTGTGATGGGTGTCTATGGCTTGAAGCACAGAATTAAACATCGAATAATAGCTCGATGGTATTTTTTTTCTACATGGGTAGGCAAGGCGAGGGTTTTTTTTAAAGCAGTGTTTTATTGGCTTCAGGAAGCTTATTCCAAGTCACCCAAACTGAAGCAGCTTCAGCCACACTTGTACATGAACGTGTCTGTGGTTAGATTTCGCGGTGAGGTTTGTCACTTTGCGGGAAGTTGTCCATTTTTAATCCTACACGGCATTTTTAACTGTTCTTCTTTGTAAAGATTTACTCTGA
>NW_010413412.1:4001-25868 GCF_000710305.1 Buceros rhinoceros silvestris | reverse complement strand
GGACCAGGAGGTGGGGGTGTGGGTGCAGGGAGAACCAACTCAGTCTGTGAGCATTAAAACTAACGATGCCTGATGGGTTTTTATCTCAAAGACTCTCTGCTGTGATTCTCTGATGTCTGTTGAAGGGTGAGCTCATGCTTGTGCCTTTTCCTCCATAGGGCTACTGATTGTAGACAAGTAGCATCTCTTGCTTCTATTCAGCCACTTGTAGGAACTTCTTAATTTAATATCTTTTTCTCTGTTAGATTTGATCAAAATTGGACAGGAGATTCTAAAGATGTTTAAAAGCAGAGTAGCAATAGACGCACATATGCCTGCATACATAGAGTAATCACATAAATGTAATTTCCTTATTAAACCAGAATAAAACCAGTCATCACTGTAAAAGTCTGAGCATGTAAGATATATCTGATATGCTTCTGCTTCAAATATAGGACTTAGAGAAAGAATTTCCAGTACGTTTAGGTACCTTCCTAACTCTGCTTGATTTCAGTATTTAGGTTCCTTTGCTCTCCAATCGTTTACAATCACACATATTGCAATTCCTAAAGCACTTACAGCTTTAGAATAAATTTTTGCTTGTATAGTTGTAAGTTTTCTGAGACATAAAACAAAACATGAGAAAATGTGTTATAATTATATACAAAATACCACAATTGTATCACATACTATTTTAATTTTTTTAATTAAAACTATTAACTACCACTAGTAAGTAACTACCTACCTTGGATAAGCTGCAACCATTTTTGCTAGTTATACTAAACATGAAAGATGTTCAGTGTTCCTGTCTGAAACAACTTGTAGTATATATGATGCAATTTCATCATGTTCTTTCACGTGTGTTAGAAGGGTTAAGTGGTGGCTAGGGTAGCATCTGCAACTGGACCTATCTTTGGAGGTGGGAGGTTAATTCCTTTGAAGTGGTGTTAATGCTCATGATTTTCCTATGAAATTTTTATTTTTCAGCATGTTTTTTAAAGGTCTCAGACACTAGAGCCAAGAAGCTCAAAGCTGAATTCTGATTTATGTTTGAAATTATGCAAGTTTCCATTCCTCATACCTACCAAAAAAGCTTAAAGCTAGTACAAACCTTAAAGAGGAATTTGCTTCTGCCTTTGACCATTTACTGAGGAAAAACAAGCCAAAAAAACCCAAAAACAAAACCAAAAAAACCCACCAAACAAAAATCCCCACAAACAACCCCTGATTTTTCAGCTGCTTCCACTATTGGAGGAGCTGTTACTCAAAGATGTCATTCTTTGTAAGCAATTATGTTCTCTTGCACTTATGAAGAGATGCACCCTCCGTTGCTCACAATGTCAACCCACCTATAGTAGGTCAACCTCTTCTGGAGGTCAAGACAAATGCTCGGTAAATGTTTGCTAGTCCTACAGTGTTGCCTTCCACACTGTAGCTTCACAGAAAAAGCAGGATTTCTGCTTTCACATGGGCTCCACAAATTACAACACTGAGCAGTTGTAATTTGACGTGTATATGTACGAGGTGCTTTCTTCTGACTCAAGTGGGGTTAGTATATGTTTTTTCAATAATGACTGTTCTGAAGCCAGTGAGGCTGTGCCGGTTCTACCAAGGTTGAAGAAAATTGAATGAAACCCAACACTCTCAAAGCCAGCAGGCTCTAGGATAGCACCTGGAGTCTTGAACTGCAATCAGATCCCTGTAGAGCTTAGGCACTGCTGAAGCACACAATAAAATATAGCCCTCCTGACACACACTGCTTGAAGTCTCAATGCAAGTGCTTTATTCAATTTTATCTTTCTACTAAGAAAAACAGTAAAATTAATGATGGAATAACAACGATATAAACAGACATTGATTTAAGTGAAGATTAATTTTCTGACCCAATAAAATCTTCCCTATCTAGAGGTTCTTAAAATATTATCACATTCTACAGAAGGCTTGCATATGCTGACACCAAATTGTGGGAAAAGACATTGCTCTTATTATAAAATTCAAAAAGCTGGCTCTTCATAACACTTTTACAAAGAAGTAATAATGTGCAGTTTATGAGAAGTCATGTAAATTATACCTGCAACCCATTAAGCTCCCTTTTGTTAAGAAGCTCTGAAGTGCTGATATAGTCCTGGTATCAGCAAATCTGCCATTTTATTGCAGTTATTCATTGCCCACAGCAATTCAAAAGAAAATTAATTAGCATCGCCCCACCATAAATCTCAACGGTATTAACTAAAATGCCAGTTCTGTAATCACTTTTCATTAAAGCCAAAAATACTAATTAAAATTGATTTTTGCCTGTGCTTTGGTAAACTGCTGCCAGCATAAGGATCTTAGCAGTAATGCTGGATGAAGGAGACCTTTACTTAAGTGGATTTTATATATTGTCTTATCCCCTTTATAAAGATAACAATGTGTGAAAGGATAAAGGCTTTGAGGGCAGAAGCTGACAGGTTCCATGAAGAAGGGGGAAAATGTGAAATCTCTAGGGAATGTAACCTTATTAAAAGTGTAATATCCTATATTTTCAATCTGGACTATGTCTGTCTTTCAGGCAAGTGCCTATTAATACACCTCAATCAATAAGCTACGGAGGATTCTTTTGATGAATAGTTCTAGCCATTTTAGTGATACTGAATAGAGACATGCCAAATACTTTTGCCTCAGAATAGTCACCTTCTAGGGCTTCTCTGTATGCGTGAAAAGTAGCATACTGCAATGGGATTCCATTTATTTGGCTATCGTTTGACCCTACATACTTCAGGAGAAGTGGAAAAACAAAGTCTGTTTTAGTGATGCTTTAGTCCCATTCTCAGTGAGGGAACTGTCTCAGTTACACAAAATGAAGTAAAAGTCTTGTGGGGAAAAAAAAAAAAAAGATCAGCTAGTCTTTTGGTTAAAATAGAGACCATGCTGCTTAGATTCAGTCTTGAGCAATCCCAGTGCTGAAGTTTGCTTACTCTTTTAGAGCTGGATTTGCAAGATTATAACTTATCTTCAGGGTAGAGTATGTGCCTGTGTGTGAAAGTGACAGCAAATTTGCTGTTACTGACAGCAAATTCCATTGTTGAGCATCGTATTAACACCCAGGTATTAATCAACACTGGAACATTTTCATGCACAGATTTCATGCCACTTACATAGTAGAGTAAGAGACAGTTGCAGCAGACAGTCTATTCTGCGAGTAAACATACGCTTCAGCAGTGGGTTTTACTGATACTCCCCAGTATCAAACAGTTGCGAGGTATGGGAATTGCGTATTTCTGACTATTGTCAGTTGGGGAATATGCTAAAATGCAGTTGGTTTACAAGAGCTAGGAAGTTAAGGATACATGCATAGCCATGATTTTGACATATGAAAAAGGACAAATACATAAAACATATAGTTTTCTGGTAAACCTGCTTCTGCAGTGAACAGAGCTGCTTTTCTACACTCCTGTCTCCCTAGACTTGATCATGTCTTTGTTTTCCCTTCCAGTTCACCACTCTCCTAATCGTATCCCTCTCCTAACACTGTGTTTCAAAGCTGTTTGGCTTGACTGTTCAGTCCCTGATACTCACTTTGCTGCTGTATCCTCAGCTTCCCTGCCCAGCTCACAGCCTAATCTCAGGCAGGTTCAGCTCAGCCAGTTCAGCCAATGCTCCCTTCCCAGCTATGTCTTACTTTGCACATTCTTCCTTATTTCACCCGGGATTTTTTAGCTCCTCATGCAGTGTCCCTCTTGGATTCTCCTGCTATATCCAAGCTCCCAGCCAAACTGATCCTATTCCCCTTTCTCCCTCACTTCTACCCAAAAGATCACTCTCTGGCCATTTTCTTATCCCTCGTCATATCTCCTTCTTCCCCAGGCTAAATCATTCTCAATGGGAGCTTCTTTTATGAGAATTGTTTTGCCCGTTCCCCCTCAGGTACTTCCTTCTGCAGGAAGGCAGTCCTGATCCTTTTGAAGTTTTCATCTCAGGCACTCGTTACAACATTTGCCATCCCTCCTGGCATGCTAAGCAGAAGGAAATGTACTTCAGGTTATAGTTTTTCACAAATCCATCCCTTACTTTTACAGAAGTAAAATTTTGCTCTCGTTAAGTGGTTCGTACGGAGCTGGTTACTACGGATACACTACAGACACTTTTGTTTTTCTTGGCTCAAAAAAGCTAAAGGGAAGTGGCCTGAAAATAATTTGTTCTCATGATAAAAACGAAAATGTAAAAGGTATTGTCAAATAATCAGATGTCAAAACAAAGGTACATAAAAATCAGTGTTATAATGAATGATTAAATATAGTGGATAACAACTCTGTATGGTTCTTCTTTGCACAACTTACCTTCATCAGTGTATGCAGTATTCTGGATCTGTTGTTTCTGTCGTAGTTTTGATAACTCGAATATACTAAGTGTATAATCGTAGCCTAGAATCAAACATAAGAAGTGTCAATGCCAAGGATTCAATTATAAAATACATCAAACATAAAACTATTTTAATTTTTTCTGAAATGGATTATGATAAATTAATTGCTTAGGATAATAATAAGAAAAATCTGCAGTGACTTTAGACAAGCAGGAGAGATTGCTTCAATTCCAATTCAGTGCATTTTCTAATTTTCCAATACTTGTAATGGAAAAAAAAAAAAAGACATATTTTCTTATAACTGTGCCATAAATTGGGGATATAATCTCATCATGCATCTGCTCCACTTGCCATCAATTAGTTTGATGAAAACAGGGTAAAGCTGTGCAGTGATCAGCCACAGAAATTAAATACACTCCAGTCTTGATTACACATCTTGCCTTATCCATCCCACTGGCTATGGAGCACGCCTACCTTTTGTTACAGCTCTGACAAAACTTCAATGCTTCTCATTTCAATTTGCAAAAATTTGTTATAGCTTATTTTGTCCCCTGAAATATTTCCTTTCAATACATGTAGAGAGAAACTAAAAAAAATGTACTATGACTGATAAAGAATCCTTTTGAATGGGGAATCCTTTCTTAAGCGCAATATCTGAAACTGAATAGTAAAGGAATTGTTCTGTCATTTCAGTTTTGTTTCTGATGTGGAGTGATAAAGCAAGACAGCAAAATCAGTCACTCACAAATTATTCTGGAACTTGAAACTACTATATACTTTGTATAATAAGGAATTATTATAAAGGAATCAAAAGGTATCTTTTGCTTAGAAATGACTGCAAAAAGTAAGAGTATGGGAAAAAAAATTAAAATTATTTACAAAAAATTAGAAGTTAAAAACTGTTAAAAGAAGTTTAAAACTGTTAAAAACTGCAATTATTTAAGAACATGACCATCATATGAAAGCACAGTTTTCCATATATGATATTCTTCCTCAGAATATTTTACTGAAATAACTAATATTTTTTCATACCACTTTAAACTCTGGTTTGCATCGTCTTTAAAATATCTCCAGAAAATTTGTAGGGCAACTTCTCAGATTGCTTTGATGCAGTGCAGCTAAGAAGAAAAGACGAAAAGAAAAAAAACCCAGAATTCCGCATTGTAAAAAACTTCAATTACTGTTTTGAGCCAAATGGAAATTTTTCTTGAATGGATATTTTACAGGGATTTTAAGAATTATTTGAAGTCTATTTCTCATAGTTCAAGCTCTCAGTCAGCAGGGCATAGCAAAGAGCTCATACTAAACAGGACTTCACCAACAGCGAAGGCACATCCAAGACACATATTGCAACCAGTTTCAGGCTCTTTTCCCTTTATTATATGAGGCTCCAACTATGGTTCAGCTGTTATCAGATACGGCATTTTAACTTCATGAATCGTGTACATCTTCTAAATGAGAGCTATTTAAATAGTTGCTTACATCACAAAAAAACCACCAACAACCTTTTCTTAAATTTTAAACCTAAAAGAAAAAGCTTTGAGGCTACACTTACACAATTAAATATTAAAACCACCCCAATTTAAAAATATAAATCTTCACTTTCTAAATTCCAAAATACCATTCTGCTGTTTCAAGCTGTAGTTGCCCCTATTCAAGCATTTTTAATTAGCTCTGCTCTTTAATTCGTCCTTACACAGTAATGATAATTTTTATTTTATATTTGGGTTCGTGGATTGCAGTTGCCACTCAGAGCTGGAAAATGCCCTCCTGAATGATTTCAACCATTTCACAAAACCACTTAGTGTGAAAACAACATTAAAACAAAAATCCACTGCCAAGACCTTAAGTATCTGCTATTAGCCCCTCATCAGATTTGAAGGCAGTCTTTATTTTGCACAAAAAAGTGCTTTCCTAAAAAGAAACAGGCCAAACTCACCTCAGATGTCAGTTCATAGGCTTCATCAAGGTTCACTTAACCATTGTGCCAAGTAAATTAATAGCTTTTCTAGTTCAGCCAACATTTTGTACTTAATTTCAAATACTCTGCAGTTATTTTAACTCTTGGTTGGCAAAAAAAAAATCTTACTCATCTTGCTAGCACTTATTTAAAAGGAAGGAATGAGACATTGTGACAAAAGTGCATGTCTTCTAGATATCCATTGGGAAGTTAAAAACTGTTGAACTATCAAAAGTACAACAATCTTTATGTCTGTATGCATTTTCAATAGGGCATTCAAAGATGGAATTGGTTCTTTTCACATCTTTCTTTGTCAGTCTCTTTTATTCTCCAAAGGAAGGAAGCTGCATAAAGAGGAAGTCATGGAATTGTTCATTGCTGAAGACGATAAGGGTGCTTATATTCCTCAAGAAGTGCAGTCTATAGGCCTGAGCTGGCCCTCCAGAAGACTTTCACATCCTGCAGAGGTGGATACTTACTCTTTGTATTGGACATGCTCTTGTGACAGGAATGTCTCAAGTCACAGATATATCCTTGAATTCCTTCTTGAATTCCTTGAATTTTGGCAGGTTTTGCTAGTTGTATTTGCAGGAAGCAACAACAAGGTGTTGAAAAGAAACACTAAAACATTCTAGGTCAGTCACAGTTTTATACACTATTGAAGAATTCTTGTGTATATCCACAGCTCTAGACCACACCAAAAAAAAAAAAAACCCAAAAAACCAAAACACCAAAACCAAAACAACTCTGAAATTCTGAAACCATTAAAGACTAGAAAAAGAGTTTCCCCATAGACAGTGTTACAGAGACCTTAATGCCAACTCTGGTAAAAATGGAGTGGCTTTCATTAAAAGGAAATTTTGACATTGCTTAAAATCCTTCTGAGTTCTTCTCCTGATTCAGCTAGCATCATCAGTCATGCATGCACTTCCAGTTCATCCATGTACAGTTCTTATTCAAACATTGAATAAGAACCTCTTTCTGAGACTCAGCTGGTAAAAGGTCAGTAGCGTGGCCTTAGTTTCCCTCCACTACTTCTTATACGTTACATTCTCAATAGGTTTTCATCCATTAAGTGCTGTAGGCAGGGGCCCGGCCACTCCTCTCAGGTGAAATGGCATTACCTAATGGGCATCAGAAAGAAATGTTTCAAGAAATCAAGAACGATGAGAGGAAATGTTTGCCCTCTGTCCACTGACAGCTGAGGTCATCTATCACTGCCAGGAAAGCATTTGTCTTTTTGTGTCCTGGCCCAAATTCAGAATGTGCCAGGTCTAGGAAGCTATTTTGATTAGATGATGCTATAGTTGGTCTTTCGTTATCTTCCCTTCTTGCTCATCCTTAGCAATCAAAAGTCAGAAATCAGGTCACAAAACCATAAAATTCGCTTTTAAAATATGGGGTTTAAAAGTTTCACTGTGGAATGTCTTTGTCTACATTTACTTACATTTTTGAGGTTCACTTCAGTCAAGCTGTCAATAATCATTAAGGTTAGAAACTTACATTGTGAAAATTAAAAAAAGAAAATGGAAAACTCATCTAGTCATGTGACTTCAGGATCTCTTCTGTAATTAGCTGTAATTAGACTCAGAAAAAACCTTAGACATCGGTCTCATAGTATGAATCTTATGTTGCTCTAGTCTCTAAAATCCTGCTTTTGGAATTGCTTGCAAACATAAGCCTTGATATACTTGAGGAAAGGTTATTGTAGCATTTCTGGTTTGCTTGTAGGTAAAAAAAAAAAAAAAAGTAGCAGAAATTAATTTATTGCTATCACATATCCAAATCAAATAAACTGGAGAAATCCACAAAATAATGGGTGTCTTGTTCCTCTCACGGAAGTACATCCTTTTATAAATGTACTTTGACATTAATCAAATTTGTCATCTCTACATTTTACGTTATCTTTATAGCTCAAATCTTAAGATTAGACTGGAAATAAAATACAAAAAACTTTAAAGGGTACCCATACATGGTGAATATTTGAATAAACTGGTAAGTCGTCTGAAACTAGAGCTCTCCAGTGAAATAAAAGCATGTTTCGTTGATTGATGAAAGCGTTTGGCACATCTATTCTTTATTCATATAAACTGTGGCTGTGTCTGTCTGGGTCCTTTTTTCCTAATATTTCCCACTCTTACTGTCCAAAAGACTTCTGGGTAAGTCAACAAAGATGAGAAAATTAATATACACCAGTAGCCTGTGAGCAACAGTATACATCAACAGGCACCTCACTTAATGTACAATTAGGCAAACAACAGTTAAAACAGTAATGATTTTCAAGAGGTGGGCAACATTAGCATTTCTGTCATTTTTAGAAAGGTTGAGGTGTTCAAGAGAAAATCCGCTGTACACAGAACTACAGCATGCAGTTGCAGGGTCAGCATTCCTGGCCAAAGTCATGGGAGCACGAAGGATGGGAAGCATTAAGCTGCGGTTCTCCCAAAGCACTTGGGTAACAGGACTTTCTGCTGCTGCCTGCTGTGATTAGTAGGACAGAGTTCTGTGTTGTGGTGAGGTGAAGTGGAAACAGTTAGTGCTCTGAAATCTCATGAGTCCTGTGACGGTCAGTTGGTCAGCCCATGAATGTTTTATGGTGTCACTTTTATTTCAAATGAGAAATAACTGACCAACTGTCAGTTAACAAGAACCAGCATAAAGAGAATTTCAATAAATCATAGTGCTAAGAAATCTCTATGGGG
This sequence comes from Buceros rhinoceros silvestris, assembly GCF_000710305.1. Taxonomy (NCBI): domain Eukaryota; kingdom Metazoa; phylum Chordata; class Aves; order Bucerotiformes; family Bucerotidae; genus Buceros; species Buceros rhinoceros. The sequence continues at coordinate 16,885 of NW_010413412.1, read as the reverse complement.
AAATGCAAGGTGGGAAAACATTGTTGTAAAGGACATTTCTTCCCATGGTCTTTGGTTTAAAAGCATACACAAGAATGAAAGGATTTTACACTTTAAAATCAAGCATTCAAACAGCATATTTTTATATTTGAATTATTTTATGGTTTGAATTATAAACAGTTGTGTTAGCAAGGTACACTAGGGGTGCAGCAAACCGTTGTGGAGAAGGATGAAGCCAAGTACCACTCAGCATAGAACTGGCTGGATGCTTCTCTCTTCTCCAGTCCAGCCACAGCAATCAGGGGTGCAATGCAGTCAGATCACTGAAGACCATATGGAGGGCAAGGCTTGAGGAGGGAGGTGCAGAGGGCATACAAATCCCTCTCTCCAGGTGTTAGCAAACGGACTGAGTGTGACTTGGTCTGTCAACATGCAGATGACTCTACAAGCTGATTTGTTTGGGTTTGCCTCACACCCATGCCCTGTTTTCCCTCCAGAACTGTTGAAATATTTTGTTCTTTCCAATTTAGCAACTCCAGATACACTTGAGATTCAAATATATGATTAAATTATGAAGGTCATAAAATACTGCAATTTCAAAGAGGCTTCATCTGTTGCAGGCTATAGGATGATGCAACTCAGATCATGCACGTTTGCTAGCAATGCAAGCGTTACTGTAAACTGGTGATGGCTTCTCAGGAGTAGATTCACTCACCAGGAGAATGGGTCCTTTTGTCCCAACCAGTGTAGAGGTGAAGGAACCTGTGCATGTAAGAATTGATGCCATGAAATCCAGAGGCTGAAGTGAAAAGAATGACTCCACAACACAGTGAAGAAAAAGGAGAAAGAATGTGTCAACAGCCGTTCAAGCTGGTACAACAGCATTGTTGTAGATACTAAAAACAAACCTTTTTTTAAAAATTTTTTCTAGAGAATTCAAAACTTAATTAAAATACTCAGAGAAAATATGCTGAATCAAACTGCTAGGAGGTGTTCCCCTCAGATGACACATTTTCGAAAGAATGATTAACAGAATAATTTAGCAAGGCCTCTTGCAACAGGACAAGGGATAATGGGTTTAAACTGAAAGAGGGAAGAGTTAGATGAGGTATAATGAAGAAATTTTTTACAGTGAGGGTGGTGAAACACTGGCACAGGTTGCCCAGAAAGGTGGTAGATGCCCCATCCCTGGAAAGATTCCAGGTCAGGTTGGATGGGGCTCTGGGCAACCTGATCTAAATGAAGATGTCCCTGCTCACTGCAGGGGGGCTTGGACTCAATGACCTTTAAAGGCCCTTTCCAACCCAAAACATTCTATGTTTCTATGAAATCTTGATAAAACACCATTTTCCAAAATGAAAATATTATTTAAAAAACATCAACTGGCTGTTTCATCCAGCTCTCACGGGTCAGCAACTAGTGTCTTTCACAGAAATTCCATCACAATCCTCTCGGTACTGGTGAAGAAACAGAGGTTTTTATTCTGTGCCACTGACAAAACCATCACCTTCTGTATCATGCTGCTGGACTACATGTTTGACAGAGGAATGCTGTACAAATCTAACTTCTCCCAAATCACGCTTGACACCATGGACCACATGAGAACACAACAGGTCTTTCCAACTTCATAGGTATAGTAAATCTTAGTTTGTTGTATAAATAATATTGGCTCAAAATTATCTGACCTTCCATGTAGTATAGCAATTTAGAAATATAGAGGGATTTTTCATTTGTTCATTTTCACTATTCTTCTCTCTTACCTTGTCTCTATCAAGCCTCTCTTTACAGCCACTGTGGTCAGTCAGCAAACCATCCTCAAGAGAGTCTCAGTACCTGAGCAGAAAACAGTGGGTCAAACATCTGGTTTCATCCTTAATTCCACGTTTCCTGACTCTGGTGAACTGTAGCAAATCATAGCCTTAACCTAATTACAGCACATTTTCTGCACAGGAATATACCTTTACATTCTGATGGGCAGTTGAGCATGGAATAGTAAAAGAAAAGTGCTTTAAGGGATCGCGAATGGTGAATAAATGGGACTAGAATATACAGGGATTTTTCTTCTAATTTCAAGAATCAGAACATTTCATAACATTAACCCCACTGTGCATTATGAACATTGAAAAGATAAATCATTTTGATTCTAAGGCTGTGCTTATTTCTGGCTTATGAGGATTTGATCCTGGAAACCCTGAGAGTGGAGGGGCTTAACAGCTTCCTGCAGAGCCCAGTGACCTTGCAAAAGACAAATCCTGATGAACTTCACATTTTCTTGTTACCTCTGGGTTTCGTAAGCAAAGAGGTGGTCTGTGTAATTTAATATCATTACTGTGCTTTTCTTAAGTCAGTTTGGCAGAAATCCATCTCACTAACTTCAGACATCTAAAGGTGCATGTAAAATGAGAGAAGATTAGTTTTCTAGGTTCCCTTGAAAGCCCGTGGAAAGTCAGGAACCTCTCAGCAGCACTTCATCATATCTGTGTCACATGCTTACCTTGGCAAGGGATGAATCACCTGCTGGACATGATGTACCTGATGACGATGATTCATTTTAGCCCCGAATTGTCAGAAAAACTATCTTAAACCAGATGTTTAAATTTTAGACAAGATAAATTAAGTTTGATAATCCCATCTGAGAGCCCTAAGTAGTCTTTGTTGTTGATTCTGCTGTATTTCAAGTCAGAGGAGAAAGGGAGTTTATTCAGTAAGACCTAGTCTGGCCACTGTCTCTGGTAATTTCATTCGATGTGCATGTTATGTATTTTCCCACTTACACGAATGGTACTGCTACAAGGAAGATGATTCAATGGCCCAGAGGATGTATATATCATACCTTTATACTGAAAGCAATCTGAGAGAGGGCCTCTTAGCTGCCTCTGATGGTAGTCCTATTCAGCTGAATGTTGTATGCCATATGATTCTATAAATGTAGTTGAAATACCTTATGATAGTCAAATTAGCTTAGAACTGGCTTTTGCCATATCCACCACCTTATAACATAAGACCAAAGAATTTTCTTACACATAAATGTAGAATATTTGGTAGATATATTAGATGTGTGTAGTAATAGCAGCATCAACATCAGCAAAAAGGTTCATATAATTCCATTATATCCAAAAGACAAGGAACAAAATATACAGGCAGTAAAATTTTACGTAAGCTGTATAGCAGTAATTCCCCTTTTCTCTTGTTCTTAAATTGATATCAATGGAGGTGAATACAGAGCAAATGAGCACTTGAGGAACATTAAAGAAAATATACAAATATACAAAGAATAATAAGAAGGGCTTCTACAGGCATGTACCCTACCAAAGAGCAAGACTGGCAAGATGGTAACAACAGATGAGGAGAAGGCTAAGGTAGTCAGCAACTTTTTACCTCAGTCTTCACTGCCAACCTCTCTTCCCACACCTCTTGATGGATGGAATGCAAGACTAGGGGAGCAAAGTCGCTCCCACTGGAAGAGAAGATCAGGTTCATGACCATCTGAGGAACCTGAACATACATAAGTCTATGGGACTTAACAAGCTTCATCCCAAAGTCCTGAGGGAATTGGCTGATGTAGCTGCAAAGCCACTCTCCATGATATTTGAAAAGTCCTGGCAGTCAGGTGAAGTACCACCCTGGAATAAGGGAAACTTTGCACCCATTTTTGAAAAGGGTAGAGAGGAAGACCCTGGGAACTAGTGACCTGTCAGCCTCACCTCTGTGCCTGGGAAGATCATGGAGCAGATCCTCCTACAAGATATGCTAAGGCACATGGAAGACAGGGAGGTGATTCAAGACAGCCAGCGTGGCTACACCAAAGGCAAATCCTGCCTGACCGACCTAGTGGCCTTCTATGATGGAATGACTACATCAGTGAACAAGGGAAGAGCTACAGATGTCATCAGTCTGGACTTCTATAAAGTGTCCCTCACAACATCGTTCTCTCTAAATTGGAGAGGTATGAGTTTGATGGGTGGAGCGTTTGGTGGAGGAGGAATCAGTTGTGTGGTCACATCCGGAGGGCAGTGGTCAACAGCTTGATGTCCCGATGGAGATCAGTGACAAGTGACATCCCTCAGGGCTCCATGCTGGGATCAGTGCTGTTTAATATCTTCATCAGTGACATAGAGAGCGAGATCAAGTGCACCCTCAGCAAGTTTGCAGATGACACCAAGCTGAGTGGTGCCACTGACACGCCAGAGAGATGGCTTGCCAACCAGAGGGACCTTGACAAGATCAAGAAGGTCCCATGTGAACCTGATGAGGTTCAACAAGGCCAAATGCAAGGTCCTGCACATGGCTCAGGGCAATCCCTTGAACAAATACAGGCTGGGAGGTGAAGGGATTGAGAGCGGCCCTGCACAGAAGGACTTGGGGCTACTGTGGATGCAAAGTCAGACGTGAGTCAGGAATGCACACTCGCAGCCCAGAAGGTCAACCATATCCTGGGCCACATTCAAAGAAGTGTGACAGGCAGGTTGAGGGGGGTAATTCTGCCACTCTACTCTGTTGTGGTGAGACCTCACCTGGAATACTATGTCCAGCTCTGGAGTCCTCAGCAAAAGAAAGGCATGGACCTGTTGGAGCAGGTCTGGAGGAACGCAACAAAACTGATGAGAGGGCTGGAACACCTCTGCTGTGAGGACAGCCTGAGAGAGTTGGGGTTGTTGGGCCTGGAGAATAGAAGGCTCTGGGGAGACCTTATAGCAGCCTCCCAGTAGTTAAAGGAGGCCTACAAGAAAGATGGGGACAGTCTTTTTAGCAAGGCCTGTTGCAACAGAACAAGTGGTAATGGGTTTAAGCTGAAAGACAGGAGATTTAGATAAAAGGAAGCATTTTTTTCAGTGAAGGTAGTGAAACACTGGCACAGGTTGCTGAGAGAGGTGGTAGATGCCCCAGCCCTGGAAACATTCCAGGTCAGGTTGGGTGGGGCTCTGGGCAACCTGATCTAGTTAAGATGTCTCTGCTCAGTCCAGGTGGAGTTGGACTAGAGGAGCTTTATAGGTCTCTTCCAACCCAAAGCATTCTATGATTCTGTAATTCTACGAGAAAAATAAAAAGGGCCTCCTATTGAAAGGATCTATTGATAAAGGAACCTAAGTCTCAAGATTTCACATTTATTTATAAAGCATGCAAACACAGATATAGACATTTTTTCACATATATAACACAAAAGAAATGCAAAAGACGTAACCACTATAGCAGGCTCATGGCAAAATTCTTACTGAACCAAGTAGAAAATTCCCCTTATTTGAACAGTACAATAATACGTTTCCAGCGTGTTTCTTGGTTGCCTGAATTCTATCTCATACTACTTTTGTTTTTAGTGGCCTTATGCTCAGTGAGGTTCAGTGACTAAATCCTTACAAAGTCAGAAACTTTCAGAGACCCAACCTAGTTGATCTTATTTGAAAAATGCAGCTCTCCATCTCTTAGAGCAAGACAACTAACAGAAAAAACCCACCACCATTGTAACTGAGAAATACTGTTGGGAAATAAAACTGAATCCTAGTGAACTAGGAGTTGTGATGGACTTTGGGAGAGATTTTCTTCATGAGATGATGAAGAACAAGACCTTCTTGTATATAATCAACTACTAAATCAATTCTTACTTTTCCATTAAAATGAATAGATTAGCAGAGATACAAGTAAGGACAGAGTCACAGCCGTTGGCTATAATGATAAGTCAAAGCAAATAGGATTTGTCCTTTTCAGCATTACTTTGAAAGCATAAACACACAGTGTTTTTCATGATCAAACATTTCTTCATATATATACACTGCTTGCAGAGGCATGGACACCAGGCGGAGCCTTTCAGGTCCAGCTTCTGCAAGTTCCAAACAATTCCGTACGTCACGAGCTGTGCTAAAGCACATGTAAATGAAAGAACATGCTCAGAATACCTAGGCTGCCTTAGCCCACCCTCCTTTTTGGACCCTTCGGCATACCCAGGGTAAAGCTGAGGAGTGGCTTAGCGCTCAGCCTGTAATAGCCTTCAGTTCCTCAGTCAGGCAGCCTCGCACACCTCCCTAGGAAGTCACAGGTCTGTCAGTGGCAGGTTTGTATCTCTGGTGACTGGCTCTTCTCCAGACCAGCTATCTTACTGTTTAGGAAGCTTGTGTATGAAACTTGGTAGTTTCTCTGTGTAATGCCCCTTTGGGATTTCAGTTTGTAAGGGTTAGAGCTGGGCTGGCCACTGGATGAATGACAGACACTCTCTATTATCCCCTTCTCCCTTCCCCTGCTTCCCAAAGAGGAGAAGGAGAAAAGGAGCAAGGGAGAGAGTCTTACAGGTTGGAAAAGAAAACCAAAACCATTTTAATAAGAATAAAAATAATAAAATCAAATATATACAAAGCCAATATCAAACCCAACCCCCCTCATGGCAACCGTGTCACTGTCACCACTGACACTGTGAGCAGACACTGGAGAACGCTCAGTGGGCTGGGGCTCAGCAGCGGATGGGAACTGGATTCAGGAGCTGGATTCTGGAACTGGATTAAGGAATGCACAACCTGGGGTCAAAGGTAGAATGGACAGGGTCCTCCTCAGACACAGGCCATTGAAAAGGAGGGCAAGAGAGAGCGAGACCCTTGTGATTCCTCAGCTTTATACCAAATATGACATCTATGGGATGGAACACCTTGTTGGTCAGTGTAGGGTCACCTGTTCTGTCCGCTCCTCCCTGCAGGTGTGACCTCTCACTTACTGCACCCCCAATGTGTCACACAGGATTTAGCAGTGACCTTGGTCTGCACAGGTGAAAGTGCAAACATGATCCTTTCTGCACCCCAGTCCCTGGTAGTGACTGTAAACATAAAGCGTTATCACTTCTCAAAGCAGACAGTGTCTGTGAAAATCAGCCATTAACTTCAGACAGTGCCGTCACTTAGCAGAGACTGAGCTGGAAAGTGAAATCACTGAACGGAATGAGCTCTGTTCTAACTCAGACCAGGACACGGTTGATGTGAGATGGTAAGACAACAGAGAAGGTAAAAAGCTGTGTCTCCAAAATGCAGTTGGCAGTTTGGTTGTTATGTACAGAGCTCATATTTTCACATGGAGTTCATAAATTCTGTAGATGGGTTGCTTCAAATCACAACAGAGACAGAATTGCTAAAAATAACGAATGATGCTTAGATAGCAAGATACTCTGTTTTCTAACTGGTAAGAGCCTCTCTTATTGTGAGTGTTGGGGGAGGGAGAGTTTCTCATTTTGATTTTATTTTGAAGGCAGTAAGTTTCCTCAGCATCAAGAAGTTCTGCACATATCTGTGCCTAGTACCAACAGCAAATGAATTCACTCCCAGCACAGAGCCAGGGAGAGGCTACTTAAGCCTTCAGAATAGACACTCTTAAATGCTTTGCAGATAAGCTTTTAAATGCTTTGCAGGTAAAATCAAAAGTTGACGATAAAAATGAAATAAAAGGAATTAAGAATGGCATGTATGTAAAAGTCTTAGCTCCTCTTGTCTCTATAAAGACAATGAGTTAACAGGTTAATTACTTTCAAGGGAGTGAAAATTAGACTGTGATGAGAATTTGATACATTCATCACTAATGTGGACCATTTCTTCCACACTTTCTGAATGCATCTTTCAGGCTTCTTTTACCGTCCTCTCTGCAGTGAGAATTACTGCAGACATTTCTGTTAGCTCTTAAAATTATTCAGAAAAATTGTCACTTCTATTCCCGCAAAATTGAAGTGAGATGGCTGAGACAGAGCAGGGTAGTTTCATGTAATCATCAGTCTGAAAATCATTCAGATCATTCTCTCCAATCTTTTTTTACTCAGAATTGTTTTGTTTCAAACATACCTCTTTCATACTGCTTTCTCAAATTACTCCCTCACCCCACCTCCCAAGAAAAGAAGCAGCAGCAGAGTTTTCAGGTTTCTAGTAAGTTGTTGCATACCAGACTGAATATATAAGTGACAGTTCCCATCATGCACATATGTATGTGCAATAGCAAAATGACAAGAAAAAGTGAGGTAGGATGGGGGCTCAAGGACCTACTCTGGATCAGACAATGTGAGGATTTAGAGACTGAAGACCACAAGAGCCATTTGCATTATCAAATCCCCTCTCAATGACAATACAACAGATATTCAGGCCACAAAAGCACCTACTGCATGCATACCTCAAATCATATTCTGCAGCATCCCTGAGGATGTAAACTAAAACATAATAGAACAAACCAGCAAAATTTATGATCAACTGAATACACAGGAGAAGATCTGAAGACACCCAAGATACCACTTACATTTCTGTGATAGCACAGCATTTTTAAAAGTCATCTGGTCTCCTTCACCTAGCAAATGCGACACACCAGAAGGACTTATTTTGAGTTAATCAGACCCTTAGGCTGTGTCTGTAATAGTAAATAAAGGCCCGGACCCAGGCTGAAGCTCTGGCCAGCGATTATCCAGACCATTTGCTGTATGGATGCTCCCCAGCACAGCTTTTGCCTGCATCAACTAACAGGATCCAAGACAGCAGGGGGTATGTTTGAGAAAACATGCACAACCAGGGCTATTTTCAATATAAAGTCTAGAGAAGATCTACTTCATTTGGGTCCCTTCATCCACTGCAATCCTCCAACATTATCCCATTAGCCCTTGTGCTTTATCCCAGCAGAGACAATACATTTTACTAGCATCACGTGATGACACAGCCCTCACATTATTCCAGATTCTTCAGACTGAAAACCAGTATTATTCTTTTGTCTTAGACCACAGAGGGCCATGTAGAGCTAAGGTGTGGATGCACACAGGCCATGCCACTGGCCTAGGAGCCAGAGAATGGTCTCTGGTCTGTTTTGTTTAACAATATGTACAGGTTAATCCAGTTGACTGTATTTTGGTCAATTACAAATAGTGCTGTCTTCTTGCTCAGCCGGTTCGTGAGCAAACGTTCTTCAGAACCCAGATTTTCCCCCATGTTGTTTGAGAGTCCCAGGCCCTGAGCTTGTAGCTGAGGAAAACATGACGTTGCTGCATAACAAAAATTCAGTTGTCAGAAAGCATATTGCTACAACCTCTACATTTGATCAACTGCTTTGCAAATTCAGAGCATGTTCCTGTGAGCAAGACTTAAATATTAGGGATGCATGATCAGTATATTGCATAAGTATTCATATAATTTCTTTCTAGGTAGTATTTTGGATGTAGTAAGGGGTCTGCTTTAGCATAACTCTTAACTTAGAGTCATAGAATGCTTTGGTTTGGAAGGAACCTTTAAAGCTCATCTAGTACAAGCCCCTGCAGTGAGCAGGGACATCTTCATTTAGATGAGGTTGCCCAGAGCCCCGCGCAACCTGACCTGGAATGCTTCCATAGATGGGACATCTACCACCTCTCTGGGCAACCTGTCCCAATGTTTCACCACCCTCATTGTAAGGCATTTCTTTCTTATATCTCGTCTAACTTTCCCGTCTTTCAGTTTAAACCCGTTACCCCTTGTCCTGTATGCCACAGGCCTTGCTAAAATTACTGTCCCCATCCTTATTATAAGCTCCCTTTAAGGCCATAATAAGGCATCCCCAGAGTCTTCTTTTCTCCAGCCCTTTCAAGCCCATTCATTGAGAAGCTATACAGTGACTTTAACATAGCACCTCTGAGTTGAATCCCCTTAGTCACCTCTTAAATTTATTTAAATACCAGGCTGATATTCCCATGTTAAATATTTACATTATTATTTACTCTCTCATTGTTAACCTAATTGAAGAGTGTGAGATCAAAAAAAGATTGCGGTGCTCACATGAATATTTACACTAGCAACATGAGTGTTCTTACAGAAAAGGATCCAGCAGCCACCAACCTTTTTAATTCCATGTGTCTTGAAGTGAAGATTATGACTCTCTGACACCTTGGAAACAAGATCTTAGCGAGGATCTCTCCGCGGCACAGCAGTGGCCAATGTTCCAGCCCACCACATGGAAGCATCATGGAAATATCTTTAACATATCTTTTTAGGGACCTTTTCCTTCACTGGTCGGCACATGCTTCAGCTGAAAACCAGGAGATACCACATTACCAGTCACTGCGCTAACATGGATCAATTAATGGAAAACCTGGAAACCAAGAACATTGCTGCTCATTTTGTGCCATATAAATGCACACTTTTAATAGGTTCCTAAACATTATCTCAGATCTTTATTGTAGGGAATTAATAAGATATGGCTTACCAATAATATGACTTACTTATAATTTCAAATCCAGGCTCAATAAAATATTGTATTGTGACAGTCAGCATAACCACAGTGGCAGGAAGGAAGTAAAGAATAAAAGTAATATCAGTAAGTTTCTTAAATTAAATCACATCTTATGCTTTCCAAATGGGAGTAGGACAGTAATTCCTACTTGGTTGTGATTTTTACCTATTCAATATAATTGAAGATTATATGAAAATAATGTGTATCTCTTCAGGCACATGTGCTGAAATGAAATTGTTAGATAACTCTCATTTCTCATCAAGAAAATTCCTCCCTTTCTGACAGCCACTCCAATTGCAATATTTTTAGGCTAAAAACAATATATATATCTCTCATTGTTGAACTAAAAATTAAAGTGGGCTGAAAAATTGCTTTTTATATTGTACTCATAAATAAAAGATCAGCGTTGTTCTTGTAGAATATTTGGAGCATTGTGGACTGTACTTCTCAAGAGTTAGATAATTTGTAACTCCCATGGAAACCTGCTGCAGTCAATTTGCCTGCAATTTAAATTTAACAGTATATACGGTTAGTAAATATTGACAAAGGTTTGGATTAATTATCTTAATTCTCCCTTTTCTACTCTTTACTTCTTTACTCTTTTAAAAAAAAAAACAAAAACAAAAACACCAGATCTCAGCTTGAGGTCAAAATTTAAAGAAAGTATGATATATCTCCAAGTTTCTGATCCTCCCAAAGGAATGCTGAGATCAAATGATTAAAAATTGAAGAGTACATTCCAAAGGAAGAAAATAAGCAATAGCAGTGAATGCAGTTCTGAGGCCAGTTGTGTGCAAAAGAGATTTGTAGTCTTTGTGGGAGTTCAGAGACACTTGGCTTCTAAGCAGGCATCCAGTCAAATCCCTAGGTTATAGTTCCTTTTTTGTGTGCCATGCTGGTGATACACAGCAGTTTTCAGCTTTTCTAACTGGTCAGCTGAGATTTTCCCCAACATGCCAGTCATGATCCACAGTTGAACTGAATTCTCACTGAGCCCTTTGGAGGTAATGAGGCCATCAAAACCTGTGGCATTTATGTGATCCCCAAGGCGCCCTGGGGTCTGAGCCAGATCACTAGATGTCAGGTAGATAGGAGCCTAGGGAAGTGCAATGATGTTGAAAATTTAATCAAGCCTGTGCCAGTGCTGTACACAGGAGGATACTGTATAAAAGAGGATGACAAACAGTGAGGCATATTTAAAAGACAAGACATCTTTACTGTCCATTGAGGGGATGAAAAAGAGACCTGCCTAAGCCAAGGGGCTGTGGATTGCAACTGAAGGCATGTCCGCATGTTTTTTCCCAAGTTAGATGGCTAGGTTGAGGAGAAAAGAAAGGCTCACTTACTTGGGCATCCCCATCCAAAGCAGGTTACAAAGGCAGGTTACTATTTCCAGGTCTTTTAAACACCAGACAAATACTGTCTCACAGTCATGGACTTTTTTGAGGACATCAGAACAAGTTAGATGTCATAAATGCAAGCATCACAGGCCCAAAATCTTCTTGTGGTACTTACTCTTTTTTATTATATTAATGGTGAGTGAGTAAAATTGATAAAAAAATACTGTAAAAAAAAAGCACTATAGAAGGGAGTATTGCAAAATTAATAAATTAAACAGGTGGCTGTAATGTATATCAAAGTGAGTGACTTAAAGTAAATAATAAAGGCCATAAATTCACCAGCTTAGTTTTTCCATTAAAGCTATAATTAAAATAAAGGAATGATTCACGATACTTAATCTTAAATGTAATTAACATTAATTGGCAAGGTTTGGCTGAATGATTACTATTTATCAAAATGCCTCTACGACAAAAATGGAAGTGACAGAAAAATTAATCTTTGTGGGCCTGGTAGTGTATCTTTGAGAATTAGCGTAGCTCCATCGGTCTAAATGGACTCCACATTATGCTAGGATCTGTGTGGCTGGGGAGGAGCTTTGGTGAAAGGGACCTGGAGCTCCTGGTGGACAAGAAGCTGAAGATGAATTGGCAGTGCACTACTGCAGCAATGAAGGCAAATCAGACCCTGGGCTGCATCTGCAGGGGCTTTACCAGCAGAGATAGAGAAGTGATCATCCCACTTCATTTAGCATTTGTCAGGTCACACCTGGAGAACTGCATCCAGTTCTGGTCCCCACAATTCAAAAAAGGCATGGAGAGACTGGAGGGCATCCAAAGGAGGGCCATGAAGATGATCAAAGGGCTGCCCCATGAGGACAGACTGGATGCATTGGGTCTTTTCACCCCACAGAAGTCTCTGGGAGACCTCATCACAGAATCCCAATATTAAAGAGGAGCTACAAAGAGAATTGTGGCTCTCTCTTCACAAGGAGCCACATGGAGAGGACAAAGGGAAACAGGTACAAATTGCAGTAGGAGAGCTTTTCCAAAGATACAAGAAAGAAGGGGTTTTTTTACAGTGAGTAGAGTCAGTCACTGGAAGCTTCCCAGGAACTTTGTAGACTCCCCGTCACTGGAGGTTTTCAAGATCTGACTGGAACAGGGTGCTAGATAATCTCATCTAGGGTCCCTTTCCCATGAAAGGATCTTTCAAGGTCCTTTTAATGTGGGCTGTTCTATGATTCTATGAGGCTGTTATTTGAAGGTCTAAACCAAAATCTCAAACATTTGCTGATAAATCATATACCTGAATTACACTGTCAAAATCATGGTGCAAACAATGATAAAATCAATCCTGCTGCAATA
>NW_010413412.1:0-3869 GCF_000710305.1 Buceros rhinoceros silvestris | reverse complement strand
CCCCCCCCCCCCCAAAAAAAGTAAACGTGAGGTGAAAATGTGAATAACATATGGCTACACTGGTCCTGAACAAAAAATACAATGCAGTAGTTTATTTCTCGTATCTCACATTGGCAAATTTTTTCCAACTATCTGTGCACTGCTCTGAAGGACAAGTGTTTTCTATAATCTAGCATAAGCAATATGAACATATTGAAAGGTATCACATAGTGTTCACTTGATGAATATTGAATATTAAAAGGATTTCAATTTTTTAAATATCCTACTGTTCTTTTTACAATTCTGAGTAGGCTGCGGTCTCTTTATTTGTCTTTATCTCACAGAAAGAGATTACCCTTTCCTTATTTTCTACTAAATAAATGCAGAAATAATCCAAAGAAAACTGTGCTTTAGGGTAAAAGTGACCCTTTTTTGACCAAATCTTCCTTCCTTTCTTAAAGAATTCTACTGATGCCAAGTTTGATGGTCTTTGTACCACAAAGCTATTTTTAAAGCTAGAGGGAATCTGGGGAAGCAATTTCATGCTATTGCTAAGAAAAGATTTGTCTTCTCTCATTCATATGACAAATGCCTAGCGGATGTGAGAGGATTTTCCCCTTAGATTATAAATTATGATGCTCCTTCATAATCCATAAAATAATGAGATGGCTGAACGAAAGCCAAAATACATCTGTATAGTACATCTCTCTCTTTCTAGTGCCTACACCTCAGGCAGGTTACTCACAGTCACTTAGCACCTCAGCACAGCACCCAGCCCCTGGCAGGTTGATGGGTTGGGAGGAGCTTCATGCTTCATTTGCAGTTCGATTTGTCTTGCTGCTGAATTACACCCCAGAAGCTGACAAACACAGGCCTAGCAGAATATTTTTTGGTCTTTCCTTCCCCTGAATGCCTTACACTGTTAGTGGACAGGCAGTGATTTTCAAGGACCCACCCACTATTTATTTTAGGAGTGGTATCCATTTATATAAAACAGAAGCAGGTTTATACAACTTTATATGCAGTTTTTTTAAACCTGCATTAACTCAGACACAAATTGGCTCTTAAGATACTACTTTCTTGATCATAAAGGAACAAGAAATTGGCAGCAAGTACAGAAAATTAGACTTTGGTATCAAAAAAACCAAACCAAAACTGAGAAAGGGTGGAAAAACTTGAAGACTATATGGCAGTTCAATAACATTAATTTTCCATGGCTGTCTCTCTCAGACACTGTTTTACATAGCAAGACTCCTAATCACAGTTCTTTCTAACGTTAGTTTTGCCTCAGCGCCATCTATGAAATGTCTCTTCATCATACATGTTTCCTCTCATTTTCATTCTTGTTCACATTGTCTACCCAACAAAGCACCAAAAGTACTAATTTAAAAAGATTAATTTTAAGGATGAACTATTAGGTGCTGAGGGACATGGTGTAGGGACCCTGGCAGTGCAGGGGTAACGGTTGGACTCGATGATCTTTAAGGTCTCTTCCAACCAGATGATTCTATGATTCTATAAGCATAAAGAAATCTGGTTTGGAGAGCTGAGAATCAGCTGTCTTCTTAATAATCAAATAATACATACAATGCCTATTTAGAAACATGATAAAACATAAGTTCTGGGTACAAGAACAAAACTTCAGCTATTTGTACTTAATCAGTAACACAGATGTGAAAGGTTACAATATGCTACCAGTTCTCTAAGCAAGGCTTTTCTAGGTTCTTCAGCTATGATAAACTCCCCTACGTGGGTGTGCAGTCAGTAAGGCAGCAACCAGGAGAAAAGCTATGCGCAGGCTATAGCTTGAAAATGCAATGTCTCTCACCTAAAAATTGTTTATTCTGGATTAAAAACATCAATAACATGATATGAAACTGATCTATTATAAACTCACTCTCATGATTCAAGTTTATTCAAAATATTTGTGTAAATTGAGTAAACCATGAGGCTTCATGTGAGGTCAGGAATTGCCTGTCCATTACACATTACATTTAGACCAAATCAAATGTCTTTTGTCCTCCCGTATCTGTTGTAAACCACCTGTTAGCTCCTTCTGCCTGCTGCACCCCTTATGTCCTTCAGAATTTCTCCTGTTATACCTTGTGACTCCTGCCTCTTCTCCTTTCAGTGTGCACTTCTGAGACGATGCTGGATCTATCTTCTCTATAACCCTGCTCTTTACACACTGAAGGAAAATGTCTGACAAAAGTAAGGAGCACAAAGCCTGGAGGAGGGCAAGGACAAGGGATGAGGAAGCAGGTCTTCTCCCTTTCAGCCATGTCTCACTTGACTGATTGATTCCATTAGATGATTTCCAATTACCTACCTAGAAAGGCTGTTTTATAATGAAAAAAAAAAAGAGGATAAAACTGTGATGACTGAAGTTTTTATCACAAGTGTGAGCTGAATTGTAAATCGTCAAGGCTAAAATCAGGATCCTCCAACTTGGAATCAAGAATCCATCTATGTGATGTAATGGAGAACAGAGACGGGGTCTCTAAGATGGCATCTACCTGCAATGGCGCTTCCACAGGGTGTGGCCCACTCAAAGCCAGCCCAATGCATCAGGCTGGCTTACAAGTTATTTAATCGCATCCATCAGGGCAAGTAATAAATCTAATGAAGTCAGCTACCTTGTTCCCTATTTCAAGATCAGCTTGATCATTACCACTTGGATGATCTGTGCACTGCTCATAAATTCTGCTCAGATACACCTTAAAAGCTAGAATCAAAGGCACTTAGGTACTTAATTCCTATTTGGTCACCTTGTGCAAGTTAAGCATTTAAAACCTTTTAGTTAGATATCTTAATACAGCTGAGAAATTCACCTGAAGGGCTACAGTCAGGATCTGTAGCTGATTTCCAGCATCAGAGACTGTGCAAGAGAGGGGCGGGGGCAGCAGGGAGCAGCCGGGAACACGATTTGATAAACAAGACTGTGAAATGTACTTGCTGGGAAAGCTCAGGATTGTTTTCCTGGTAGACATATTAAATGTGGCAATAACATGAAATATTGCCCAGCGTATATGCACTTCAAAAAAAAAAAAAAAAGGAGGAAGAAGGAACTGAACTGTGGGTCATTTTTCAAATAAAATTTTTGTCCTAAACCCCAGCATTTTAATGCTGGAAATGACTAAAGCGCTAGCAAGGATGATCTGGTAGTTCAAAGAAGAGGAAGTGAATACAGAGGAAAGAAAAGGCCCACAGCCATTCTCTACCTGGTCACTCCTGTCCAGGCAGAAATGATCTCAGCACCCTGAAGCATGACCCATACCCTAGGGAAGATCTTCCTTTAACTGGCACAGGTATAACATTGTCTAGAAACTCCAGGCTGTCTCAGTCTGTAAGCCACAGACTTCTCCGTCTCTCTCTCTCTGTAAGCTACAGCAACATTGTAAACCAGTTTATAAAACGAGTCTGGGACCAGGAGTGCTGAATTTGACCCAAAGGATTAGATCTCACATCTTTCTGATCAAGAATTCCATCTCTAGCAGTCATCACTGTCAGGTATTTTGGAGGAAAGCAAGAACCATGAGGTAGGTCAGCACTTGTGACCTTACATACATATCATCACCTTGCATGTGTTTCATCATGGTTTCTGCTGAATCAATACATTAGTTTAATCACCAAAGCATGAGGTTTAACATGCTTTTAAATTTGTTATTCTTTTTTATTGCAACAGTATTAGAGACACAAGGGAAGAATTTCCCTGAAGGTATCTTTTAAAACCAGCCAGGCAGCAGATTTTGAAGAATCGTGTTGCCTTTGTGTGTGAGAAACCTCACCTCCACACACATGCTATTTATGAATGCAAATCGACCACATCCTTCGAGTCCATCACTAGCCAGGACTATAACATCCCCGCACTGCACCGCCGCTCTGCACAG
>NW_010413411.1:24725-29714 GCF_000710305.1 Buceros rhinoceros silvestris | reverse complement strand
GAGCTCCGCGAGTGCCGATCCGCCGCTCGCCTCCGGCAGCCGCCTCGCCCGGGGCCAGGCCCCACTGCCGCCTCCGTGTCCCGGGGCCGGTGGCGTTTGCAGGTTTAAAACTTGGAACTGGATGCGTGTGGTGACTTCCCTTTTTCGTGACTAACAGACCCTTAATGCCGGTATCTGTCGTTTTTCTTGCAAAGTCATGATACTGTGCTCTGAAGGAAAAGAGCCGTTCCGAGGCTCCAGCCCGAGCATGTGACAGCCCGCGTTCCGATAGGTAGAGTGCTATTTTTGTGGACGATGCACTTGACTCGTAAGTAGAAGCAGCAGTTGAAGATGACGGGGCGGGGAATGGCACAGGCGGTACCTGAAATACCGCACCTCTGTGAAAGAGCAGGGTGCGGGGTTAGGAAATGGACCCACAAACTCCTGCTGCTGCGGAGGCTTCCAAAATACTTCAGATACTTCACATGTGGGTTGTGGTGTGAGAATATACTCTCCTCGGGAGCTGTTACCGGCCGTGGAGGACGGCAGGTGGGATGTATCACGATAAGGAAGGGAGCTGCTCTTGAGAGAAGGGGCTGGGAGCAGGCTGGGTTTGTCAGTTTGAGTGGCTTCGAGTTTTGCACTTCCGATGAGAAGTCTCTTAGTGGGACTCCTTCCGCAAGGGGAACTCCTCGTTCTAGATCACAAGCAACTGGAGTAGATTTTAGCGTGGTTATATGTTTTTGTTGATTTTATGCGACAGAGTAATACTGTGATAGAGAATTTAGCAGCCAACTGACCCCGTGCGCTACTGATCAGTCCTGTGAAGGGCCGTGAGAAACGAGGTGCTCCTGTTGCATAAATGTCGCTGGATAGACAGTGTGTTCAGTGCCAGCTGCAGAGCAGCCGTGGGGCAGAAGCAGATTTGAGGTATGAGTTTCTTAGTAATCTTGGTTAGATAGTTGAACTGTAGCAAACTGAAATGCGTTTTGCATGTCGTGTGGATGGTTTGAGATGGCGGGTGTTGTAACGCAGGAGTTCAGCAGATAAGCTGGGTCAGGGTGGACTGTCCTACTGAAAATGGGCTTTTTCAGCTCAACTCTGGGAGACAGGCTGTTAGCTTATATAAAGAAATCAGGCTTGTTAGTCGTTACTATAACTATTAATGAAGAAAGGGGTGCTTCATCTGGGGTGAATTAGCTGGGAAGCTTTTGAGCTGCTTAGAGTTACTTCTCAGTGGATCGGAGTGATTTCAGTTTTGCCTTGCCCTGCCCTGCCTATGGTAGATCTGCCCAAACTTGCTTTGGAAGTTGAGTCTTGCGTAGTGAGATTCAGGAGGAGCAAGTAATGCTGAGCAGAAAGCGCTGGAGGAGGAAGGGGAATCTGGTGCACTGGGAGTATTTACTAGTTGATTTAATCTTTTTTCTGTCAACTGAATAGCAGAAATATTCAACAGAGGTGTTGCTCGTTCCTGTATGCCCCAGTACGATCCCATGGACTTCGGTGGTGTTCAGTTCCTAAAGGTTAAATGTAGGGTTTTCCCGGGCTTCTGATCGTAGGAAGCGATCTGTGTCTCGCGTTCACCAAAGGGATGGATTGTCTTGGGTTGCGAGCACACTCGTGTTGTGCTGACAGCAGGGCAGAACGTCTTAGATGCCGTCAGGTCATGCAATCTTTGTTGTTGGTCTGCGGAGCATCACAAAGTGAAGTCGTTTGAATCGCTGGGCAAGCTTCTCTTGCTGTGTCACGGCTTGCAGTAGGTTACTAAGCAGTCTCGAAATAACTGACAAAAAATGAAATGTTTTCCTATCAAAATGAAATTGCCTGGATCAAAAAATATTTGGCACGTAGCAGGAGCTATGTAATAGCTGTTGTTTCTTCCGCCACAGCAGACCGTGGGGTATCTAACTTTCCTCAGCTCTCTCTTTTATACAGCTGTGTGCAGACATCTGTTCCTTCCAGTACGGTACCTGATGCTCACAACCCACGCAGCGGTAGTGGCCGGCTGATCGCTGCTACCCAGCAGTCACGGGAGCAGTGCGTTTAGGCGTGCAGGGGCAGGCAGCGGTAGGCTTTGGAGCCTTCTTTTGGGCCTGGAGTTCATGGTGACAAATAGTTTACAGAAAGTGAGAGACGCTGCAGTGTGCAGCTTCTCACGGTTCTCGGTGCTTTGGTGTCTCTGTTCAGAGGCTGTCGTGAGGAGATGCCCAAGTCATTTCTGTGTTAGGTGGGAACGTCACTCTCCGAGTCCGTGTGAGGCCATTCTGTCTGTGGTTTTTCTGGGTGGCATCACAAATGGTACAGTGTTGTTTTGCAGGAGTCTGACTGCCTCTGCTGTTTGGTTGCTGGTTTTGTTTGCTGGAGAGGTGGATTTTATGCACGTGCATTAGGTCTCCGGGCTGTGTGGGAGTCTTGTTTGCTTTCTGAATGTTAGCTGAAAACATCTTCTCTAGTGAAAGACAAAAAAAAAGGCACTGAGGGAAACAGTGAGAGAAATCTCTAAGTATATGAGACGCCTCAGAAGCCATGTAATCAGCTTGTCTACTGCTGAACGTGTTTATAACGAGTGACACAAAGATAGACACTGGTTTTGAGATTTGGCATGGCAAAGGCGTTGGAACGCAGGTGAAGTCACCAGGCAGCTCGTAGGAGTACCCCACGTGTGTCTGCTGGCCTGCCCCGAAATGTGCTCGCAAGCTGGGGATCCACTTGGACGGGCTCTCTGTCGGAGAAGTGGAGCCTGGGAGTGGACACCGTAACGTGGAAGAACATCAGCTAGACCGGTGAAGGTTTGATAAACTGTGAGCAGCTCTGAAGTACAGCAGAAATTCCCTGGGAAGACAAGAGGTGGTTCTGCAGGTGTCACGAATGGATGTTTTTATGGATGCAACTTCTTTTTCCTGGCTGGTATCAACAGCTCATGACCTAATAACTAATTACTGCTGTGTTTGCAGGCAGTGTCAAGCTTAATGCTACTTTTTTTGTGAGCCCTTAAATTCTGGGCCTAAAAATAAATGTGTTGCAAGAAGTCATTCTTTGTTCCTCCAAGAACGTTGGCAGTAACATCAGTGTTTCTTTTTCTAATCATTTCTCTGAGAGCATCTTAGTGGAAGGCATGTGAGGTTAAAAGTGTAGATAAAAGAACTTAATGTCACACACAGGCAGCAGCAGCGGTTGCCAGCAGCCCTGGTTATCAGGCTTTCTCCACACACTGAAAAAATCCAGCAAATGGAACCCTGTGCCCAATGAGGGAGCTGGTCTCTGTTCTTCAGAGGGACATCTCCTGCGACGCTGAGCAGCGAACCACAGATCTTTGAAACACCGGAAGGGGAGAGCACAGGGCCAGCGCCTGGTGCACTGTTGGTAGTTTCTCACGCAGGGACTAAATGGTTTTTCCCTTAACTGTAGCGTGGCTGTTCATCACCAGATGAACCATCGAGGGTTCATCACCAGATCCCTGGACAGCTCTGATCAAACCCTTTTTCTTCCCGAGTTAGCTACTGTGGCTGTTAGTTCTGGTGGGGAGGAAGACACAAAGCAGTTCATCATTGATTCCATGGAAACATAATCTGATCTGCATGATTCTCCCCTTTCCCTTGTCAGCTTTAATGAAGTTAATGTTTTTTTTTTAATTTCCATAGAGTTAATTTTTACATGGATTAGCTCCTTGAACTTGGTTTAAATGGTCTGGTGCTCGGTGTTTAGCTGTGCTGACTGGTAATGAAGATTTTTTCTGACTAGGAAGTCAGACCTGATGTTACATTGAGACATAACTGTGGTTTGTGTAGATTTTAGTCCCCAATGTGCTATGAAAGCCTACGGTTGTTTCAGTTTTTCTCTCTTTAAAACAACATTTTTGGATTGTGGCCCAAAGAAATATTCTTCTGAATTAAAATATTTGAGGAATTTTTTCTGAATGACTTCTACTGTTGAGCGAAGTCTCCAGACTCATTTCCAATTCCTGCCTGATCTAGGTATTCACACTCCTTGATATTTTTATGTATTTATTTTTTTTAAATTAGTAATATTATTATTCTTATTTTAAAATTTTTAGCAGAAAAGACCGATATTGGGAGCTTGGTGCTTCTTAGTGTAGGTGAGAAAGGGTATTTGTTTTAACAGGCCAGAGATAACCACACCCCAGTGCTCAGCTAGTGCTGGTTCCGTGAGCATGCTGGAGTGCAGGGTAGTTAAGTACAGAAATTTTTCTCCCTGCTCACCAGACAGTGAGTCTCGCTGGGGCTCCTCGTCATCTCCCTGTGCTCGTGTCACCTAAGCTGTAGCAAGGGCCCCATCTCTCCAGGGAGTGGAGCATGGACAGAACGTGTTCTGAACTGTCGGAATCCACCCATGTCATCTCCTGTCTCTCTTCCAGTGTGTGCTGTGTGACCCGCTGGCTGCCCAAGATGGTGAAGCTGGATATACACACGCTGGCTCACCACCTCAAGCAGGAGCGGCTCTATGTGAACTCCGAGAAGCAACTCATTCAAAGGCTCAACGCAGACGTGTTGAAGACGGCTGAGAAGCTGTACCGCACGGCATGGATTTCCAAGCAGCAAAGGATTAATTTGGACAGACTGATCATTACAAGGTGACTTGTCGGGTGGGGCTGGTCCTGGGGAGAAAAAGCTCCTAAACTTCTGTCAATTGCAGCAAATCCATCCGATTTTTTGCACTTAGTGTCTGGAGTTCTTTGCTGCTCTAATCATGAAAATCATAAGGATTTAAAGCAAATCTCAGCCAGGGAATCTGACTTACCTGAAACTCACTTGTTGGCTATTCAAGCCACCTTTTTTTAATGTATGTGTTTGTTTTGCTTCTCTTCATAGTTCATGGGAACAAACTCCTCACTGCTGAATTTGCAAATCGTTCGTATCAGCTATACGGAGAGACTTCCCCTTGGTGATAGTCTTGTTAATAGATTGACCACGTGGCTTCTTCTGTGAAGTCTGGTTGCTTAAGAGTCATTTAAACTGTTCAACATTTTTCTTTACAGTGCTGAAGCTTCTC
>NW_010413411.1:22525-24621 GCF_000710305.1 Buceros rhinoceros silvestris | reverse complement strand
GCTGAATGTTGCCAGCATGCCAAAATCTTGGAGGACACACAGTTTGTGGACGGATATAAGCAGCTGGGATTTCAGGAGACTGCTTACGGAGAATTCCTGAACAGACTGAGAGAGAACCCCAGGCTTATTGCGTCCTGCCTGGTTGCAGGAGAGAAGCTCAACCAGGACAACAATCAGAGTGTCATTCACACGGTCTTCACCTCCATTTATGGCAACTGCATCATGCAGGAGGATGAGAGCTACCTCCTTCAGGTCCTCCGTTACCTGATTGAATTTGAGCTCAAGGAAAGCGACAACCCGAGGCGGCTGTTGAGACGAGGCACCTGTGCGTTCAGCATCTTGTTCAAACTTTTCTCTGAAGGACTCTTTTCTGCCAAACTTTTTCTTACTGCAACTTTACATGAGCCCATCATGCAGCTCCTGGTTGAAGATGAAGACCACCTGGAAACTGATCCAAACAAGTTAATTGAGAGATTCTCCCCAAGACAACAGGAAAAGTTATTTGGCGAGAAAGGCACAGAAAAGTTCAAGCAAAGAGTCCAAGAGATGGTAGACTCCAATGAGGCCAAGCTGGTGACCTTGGTGAATAAATTCATTGGTTACCTCAAACAAAACACGTACTGTTTTCCTCACAGCCTGAGGTGGATTGTGTCACAGATGTACAAGACACTCTCGTGTGTGGACAGGCTGGAGGTTGGGGAGGTCAGAGCGATGTGCACCGATCTTCTTCTGGCATGTTTCATCTGTCCTGCGATTGTGAACCCAGAGCAGTATGGGATCATTTCGGATGCTCCTATAAACGAGGTGGCAAGATTTAATCTGATGCAGGTATGTTTCACTTTAAAGTAGTCTAAGAAAAACCATGTATGAGAAATGTTCTTGGCCTTTTTTTCCTCCCTAGAACTGATGTTACTTCAGCAAAGGTGAAGGCACTGTCCCTACCGGTAAGATGAATGCTAACTGAGTATCGGTGTTAATTGTTGCTGAAAAGGAATACAAGAAGTTCTTCTTTTTGCTTAAAATACTGACTTTAAAAAATTGATAGTGTGTATTGCATTATCTCATAGAAGAGCTGCAAATGTACTTTATAACAGCTGTTATAAGGATGGGAGTTAAAATGTAAAAATGACTGTAAGTTAGATTCTGAATGTGTGTAAATGAGTGGTGTGCTGTTCTTGCTAATGTTAGATATTATGCCAGGTATTGCACAAAACCATGAAAGGTTTTGCTGAGAAACCCTTCTGTGGCGGTAATGAGCAGTGTTTCTGGCTGGGAGCTGTCTCCTGTTTCACTGGACCTTAGAGTGTTCCCCGGCCCTTAGGACAAACTGCTATCTTTGTGCAAATACTTGCACAACCCAGTGACAGGAGGTAGAGGTTAGGCTGAAGGTATGAAGCAACGCTTCTCTGGCTGCGGATATTCCCCACACAAGTTACCAAACCTACTTTTTAACGTTGTCTGTAAACTAGACAGTGAGTGATTCTCACGGTGTAATCGTTCCAGTGAGGTTTACTCACTAGACTGTTTCTGACTGGCCCTTGTTGGTGTTTTCCTAAAACATACGAGCAGCCCTCTCCTGCCTCCTGCTTGCCTGTCCTAGCAGAGCTGTTAACACCGAGAGCTGTTTTGCAGTTGGAGGTCGATAAGGAATACATGCTCAGAAACAAAGGTTAACCCTCTTAATAGTCTTCTTCCTCCAACGTATTCTTAGTAAATTATATAAAGCCTTTCAAAATCTCCAGGTTTAGGATGACCTACATTCAACTCTCAGTTCTGACACGGTGTAAAACAAATGACGCTTGTTCCTGGGACGGGGGAAGCAGGGATGCTCATAGCACACGGTGTGTGCAGATTTCCTTAGGAAATGCAGTGACCACTTTTTTTCGAAAGCTGCTTGGACCGTTTCTGCCCTGAAAGCAAGACAAGACTGTCCACTCAATCAGAGTGGAGCATTAAATGAAAACAAATTTAGAACAGAGGAGTTTTTTCCACTCTTTTTTGTAATCCGGACCATCACGATGGTGTTTTGAAATGCTCATTCTTCGTATATTGCATTTCAGGTTGGGAGGCTTCTGCAGCAGCTGGCAATGACGGGA
>NW_010413411.1:15242-22415 GCF_000710305.1 Buceros rhinoceros silvestris | reverse complement strand
TCGGAAGAGGGGGATCCACGGATGAAGAGCAACCTGGCAAAATTTGACAAAGTAAGAGTCCAGACGAAAAAAACTGAGACTTGTGCGTATCCTTCATCCTTCTGCAGTCTCTTTTTTCAGACATTGCGAAGGATTTAGTAAGTGTTTAACTGCTGAGTTACACGTACCAAAAAGCAGATTAAATCCTGGACAAAGCTGGGAACAAAGTCTCGAGTACTAGAATGAAGGGCCGGCGTTTTTTGCTTCTACTCTGACATAAAACTTCTTAAAAGAAAATAAAGAAATAAAAGCAAGTTACCTTTTAAACTGAAATGCTTAATTAATACTTGTGTTTTTTCTACTAAACCTGAAGAAAACACTTTGATCTGAAGACAACTTTTGTATGAAATCTACTTTAACATGAAGTAATTTGTTAGCGCAAGTAATTTCTGTTCCTTTTTTGTGTGGTTTTGCTTTTTAGTTCAGCTTTTCCTTTGGTAGTATGAATCATCCGTAACAATACTGAAAATAGCTTCATCAGAGAACAGTGAAACTAAAGAGCTTGGTGTTGTCATGTGTTTAAAAAACTGTTGATGTGCTTGTGTAACTTTGAAGGTTTTGCTAGTGACAATTGTTATACAACCGTCGTACACAGTGACACATTTATTGTGCCAGAAATGTTCAGTCAGATCAGAAAGTGATGTGTGTTTCTTCCTTGTTTCACTTTCGCTGGGTGCTCAGCAGATCCTTCAGAAAGGGACAGTTTAATTGACGTAAAACAGTTTAAAAAATTTTGAAAATTGTAACAGACACTTAAGTAGGTAAAACTTTTGAATGCAGAAAAGGAATGAAGGAAATGCTACACCTAACTGCATGCTTTCCGTCATCTCAGTGATAATGTGGTATTTTATCCTAAGATTTTAGAAGTAGGATCAAATCTTAAATCCTTGTGTATACTGCCTAACTCTTGTTGTAACTTACGTTCTTTCCAAGCTGTAGTAAATGGTGTCTCATCTGAAAACTGCTCCTTCTCCTTGCAGAGCTGTGTGGCTGCTTTCCTGGATGTCGTCATTGACGGGCGTGCAGTTGAAACTCCTCCAATGTCTTCTGTTAACCTTCTGGAGGGGCTGAGCAGGACAGTGGTTTACATGACGTACAGCCAGCTAACTTCTCTGGTACGGTTCTTAAACAGAACCAGCGTAAACTCATCCCCATGTGCTTAGAGATAGGAGAGACAAGGGGGATAATTTATGCTCTGCTAATTGTCAATTTTTAGGTTGGCTTTATGCGGAATGTAATGTCAAGCGATCAACTTAAGGAAGATCGGATGGCTTTGGAAAACTTGCTGGCAAACTTACCTCAGAACAAACCGGGGAAAAGCAGCAGCCTTGAAATGACACCATATAATACCCCACAGCTTTCTCCTGCAACTACTCCAGCTAACAAAAAAAACCGGTTACCAATAGGTAAGGAGAGCAGGCAGAGCCCTTGCATGGTTTCCGATACCTCGATCCAGTTCTCGTGCCGTCTTTTCAGTCACCTTTTGGGGCTGCTCTTTGACTACGCCTTCAGTTACTGTGTTTTCCATGCAGGACACTTGCTCACCTTGTGACGTGAGTATGGTGAGCTCTGTCACTTGGGATTGAGCCAAAACGCTGGAGGGGTTGGAAATTACACTGGTGCAGTGATAATAAAGGGAAAAACTGAAGATGGGAAGCAGATCTAGGAGGGAAGATTGCTTGGGACAGTGTGAGGTGGAAGCGATGACATTTAATTAGTGGGGTAGAATAAGTTTAATATTTCTGTGTCTCAAAAGAGAGCAAATGTGGAGGAGGATGAAAAAACGAGAGCAGAACTTTTAGAGTATGTGCTGCGAAGAGAATCTTTCTTCTTGCCCCGCTATTTGCCCGGTCCAATTCCAATCAGTAGTGTATTGTAAGGCAGTTCGTGTTTGCTGGGGTTTTGTCCTCCCTTCGAATAGGGTTCTTGGGTCTTGAACTGTTCCACTTCAATAATACTTTCTCTTAAAATAGGAAGCGTGGTGCACTTCTTCACTGTGTGTTTATGTGAATGGGACCGCATGGGGTTTTTGTTTGTTTGTTTGAGAGATTTGGTGAAGTGTGTAATGGAATGAAAATATCTAGAGTCCAATAAGTGACAAAACCCTCACAAAAACCAACTGCCAAACAAGCCTATCCCATGCTGATTTTACTCTGCTTCCGAAAGGTTTGGTCTTATGCCTGTAAATTAGTGGCACAACAGCATTTATTTTATGGTAGAAAATCGTTTTTGCTCAAAGTTTTTATTTCTTTTGTTTCATTTTAATGCTCTCGAAACCAGGACAGCAGTTGGCAGCCATTACTGCCTGGGATGCTTCTGCTACCAATCTGTCAGCTCACATAACTCTAGTAACCCCTTTTGGTGGGTAATGGCCTCTTTCCGTTCTTCTGTGAAACGTTCCCTCTCCACACATGACGTCAGCATGCCTTTGGTTTGCTTTGGCAATCAGTTGCATTTTCAGATTTCTTCATCAATATCTATAAGAAACCCATTTTGTATGTACATATGGGTTTTTAAAAACACCCCGTGTGCCTTTGTGTGATAGTCTGAGTTGGGCCATGGCTTCCGCACACTTACCTTGTTTTCTTCGGGTCGAATAAAGGAATAACTGGTGTCATGGTGCCATTCTTAGAAATCTTAATTCCCTGTGGGCGTTTTTCCTTCCACGATGCCAAATGTGGCAATACGAGGCTACTCAAAAAGACTGATAAAGTCACAGGATAATCAAAATAACACTCCTGATGTAAAAGTGTGTGTCTGGGTTTGAGACACGTGTTAGAATAAGATTTCCCCGCTTTTGAGGAGGAAAAAACGTGAATAAATTAATTAAACGGAGTTGTAAACCACAGAAACTCAGACCTTTTTTGTTGGTAACAAACTTCATTTTCTCAGTTAATTTCTTAAGGGTCTCTCTGTGGTTGGATTTCGCTGAATTTGTGTTGGCAAACAGGACACAGTACTCCTCGGTTCTCTACACTTTCAGCGAAAGTTTGCTTTCTCACAGTTCAATGCTTAAACACTAGTTCCATCTCTCAAAATCTGATACGGCTCCTCATTTTGTAAGTTTATTTAGTGTGTGTATTATTACTTCAACCCATTGCCGTTCTGTATTTCCATTGTGATGTCTTTTTTCCTCCTTAAACAAGGAAAAACTTTTTAATACTGATATTTCAAAATATTTTCTTAGCAACTCGTAGCAGAAGTAGATCAAATATCCTCATGGATCAGCACGGAGATCATGAAGGATCCTCTCAGGAGACTATCCCAGAAGTTCAGCCAGAAGAAGTGCTGGTGATTTCTTTGGGGACAGGTCCACAGATTACTCCAGGAATGATGTCAGAGAATGAGGTATGTGAAAACTGTCATGTCTCAGATGTTTTGAAATGTACAGTCTCTGTCTTCTGTAATAGCAGCACGACAAAGCTGGCGCTAATTCAGGTAGTAAATCCAGAATGGGGATTAAGGTCCTTATTTCATTTTGCTGAACTTGGGGATTGTAGCTTTCAAATTTCTCTTTGTTAGATTTTTTTTCCCTTCACTTAGTGTGTCTGCAAGGTGTGAAAAGCAGGATATCAACCCAGGAAAAGGAAGCTGGCAGTTATTTTGCTGAACTTGGGGATTGTAGCTTTCAAATTTCTCTTTGTTAGATTTTTTTCCCTTCACTTAGTGTGTCTGCAAGGTGTGAAAAGCAGGATATCAACCCAGGAAAAGGAAGCTGGCAGTTTTGTGCCATCTAGCGTGCTTGGGAGCAAACGTGGGCTATTGTTTGTGAGCCTGAAGAGGCTGATTCAGTTCTGTCTCTGCACGCTCTGCCCTTTCGATGAGGGAGCACAGGTGAATGACACACAGAACTGGAACACTGATCCTGATGCTTTTGGCCCTGCTTCTTGTGAGGGCGGAGCTGTGCTGGTGTTGCCTGAGTGCCTGCAGACTGTGGTGCTTAGGGCGAGGCTGGATTTACAGCCTTTTCTTTCACCAGCTGTAGCACAGCTTCTGCTTTCATCTTTGCTGCCTTGCCTGAGAGCTTGGATTATCTCCTTTTGCAGCCTCATAACCATCCCTGTTGCTATGATAGTGTCCATATGATAGTGTGTTGGGGTGGTGAGGGAGCTGGCGGCTCTGTTATTATCAGGACTTGCCTGATGTTCACATCTTGGTTACCTGACGTCCACTCCAGGCTGTGACTTTGGAGATATCTATCTTTTTCAAACAGAATGCTAGAAATTCAGTAGTGCTGGTAACATCTAGGGAGCAAAGAATAAAAAAAGGAAGAACGTGTGCAATGTTTTGTTTACTGTTTAGTTATCCAGAAAATAGATTATTTTAAGGCAATCTTGTTTCTTTCCCCCACTCTCCAGGTCTTAAATATGCAGCTTGCAGATGGCGGACAAGGAGATGTCCCCGTTGATGAAAACAAACTCCATGGTAAACCTGATAAAACCTTGCGCTTTTCCCTCTGCAGTGATAATCTGGAAGGAATATCTGAAGGTGAAGGGCTACTTACGTCTTGAAGAAGTTTTGTCCCTTTTTTTCCCCTTAACTATAAGAGGAACTTCTGTTACATACAGCATGTCATCTTTGCTGTTTTGAAGACTCTGCTATTTTACCCTGAGAGCCATTCAAAGGAAAAAATGGAGCTAATCTTTGACCTGCAAAAGCGTAACTGAGTGAGAATTTGGAAAAAAATCTAAGGGTATTTAGAAAGAGAAAACGGGGTTGTTTTTTTATTTGTAAACGTAAGTGCAGTACTAATTATTAAGGAAACATAACTTAGCTCTAAAATTAGACATCTCAGACTTGTTTTTCATCACGTTTTAGTAATCTGTTACTTATCTCAGTAGTTTCTGGACTCTAGGCAATCCTCTACGCGAACCTCAGACACAGCAAAGTACAGGTTTCTTTGTGATATTGAGGTTCTGTGATTATTACAATTAGTGTGGTGCCCTAAACAGGGGAAGTACAAGTCACGCTGTGGGTTGAGTATCTATGGAATAAGGATCAAGAGCAGTGCAGATGTACACTGAGTTCGTCCGTGCAGTATTTTATACTGGAACTGCTACTTCATTTCATCTTTCTCGTTAGCTGCGTCCTGGATTGTAAATTTAGGAACTGTTACTCAAACGAGATTTACAGTAAAATCTCTTTTCACAGGTCCTTCAAATCGCTCCAACTCTGTGTCATCTTTGGATTTAGAAGGGGAGTCTGTGTCAGAGCTTGGTGCGGGCCCCTCCGGGAGCAATGGCGTTGAGGCTCTGCAGCTGCTGGAGCACGAACAAGGCAGGTGCAAACTCCCTCATACAAGTGTCTGAGGTGCTGTATACGGTAAAGCCGAAGTTCCCTGGAGGAAGGTTGGAAAATGGACTAGTTCAGGGGAAAAAAGTAATTTTCCTTGTGCGTTCGCCCTTGCCTTTATTCATGGTTTTGTTTTGTTGTGTGTTTTTCCTAGAAGTATTTCTTGTAATCCATTGTTAGGAAAAGGAAATCACATGGAAACTTAGGGCTTACGACCTTTACAGGAAACCACTTGTAAAGTTTAGCATGATACCAAGTTTTTCCTTTCAGGGAATAGGGTGATCTGGACTGGAGTAGTCTTAAATCACCTGGATAGCTTCCTGTTTAATATCTATCTGTCCAGCGCTGGAACAGGTGCCCAAAGAGATCGTGGTGTCTCCAGCCTTGGAGATACGCAAAACGTGACTGGACGTGACGTGAACCACCTGCTGTAACTGACCCTGTTCTGAGCAGGGGTTTGGGCTAGAGCAGTCTCTGGAGGCCTCAGCTCCTCTGTGGTAAATTCCTTCAGGAACAGTATCAGTTTCTTGACACCATGCGAAATTTTGTTCATTTTGTCTGTCAATTTGGTTGAAGGTTTTTCTTGTTACGTCTCAAATGTGCTTACAAACTGTGTTCAGGCAGCAGCTCTGGTATAGTACAACAGTGCTTTACAGGCCTTGCTTTAAAACACCGTCTTACCTGATAGAATTGGAGGGTTGTTTTGTCGGGGTTTTTTTTGCTGTAATATACTCTTAAAAATTTTCAATCAGAAGTAGTTGGAGAAGCCTTTCATAAAATTGAGAATGCTTTATTTTTACACAGCCACAACTCAGGATAATCTTGACGACAAGCTCCGTAAATTTGAAATCCGTGATATGATGGGTTTGACTGATGACAGAGATATATCGGAAACTGTGAGCGAAACTTGGAGTACAGATGTCCTGGGAAGTGACTTTGATCCAAATATTGATGAAGATCGTCTGCAAGAAATAGCAGGCAAGTGGGTGGTACAGCTGGTACGTTAAAATGCTTCGTGCTTGCTCTGAAATAGCGAGGCTGCAGAGCTCCCCTCCTTTCTCTCTAATTAGGTGTGTTTTCATTGATTAAACTGGAGGATTTTGTGTGCACGACCTGTATTGTATTTAGTTGCTCACTTCTATCTTTTCAACGTTGTGTTTCATGCTTACTTTGTAAAGGACACTTAAAGCATGTTCCTACTTTCCTCTCCTACGCGCACTGTCTTCAGGAAGCCTGTATCTAGCTGTATGCTTCGGCTTTACTTTTGCAGGTGCAGCTGCAGAGAACATGCTAGGCAGCTTGCTGTGTTTACCAGGTTCAGGATCCGTCTTGCTTGATCCCTGCACAGGTTCAACCATATCGGAAACCACGAGCGAGGCGTGGAGCGTGGAAGTATTGCCGAGTGATTCAGGTCAGAATTTGCAAGTTTTGCTTATTTCTTTAGCATGAACCAGAGGCATGTAATGTAAAACAACAGCCTCTTCCTCTCTTTCCTGAGAAATTATTGCCCTAGATTAGTGTTTGTGAGTATGTCCAGCATTAAAAGGACAAGCTGTTCCTGGGCAGAGGGAAGATGGAAAGCATTGTGAGAGACTTACTGTTAGTTAAAAATTTTTAAGGGCCAAAGGGGAGAGAAGGGACTGCAGAGCCAACTTGTGTTTGCTTTCCTTCCCTGTGATGTTAAGTAGGGCCGTTTGGGATCACAGTTTCCTACCCCTAGTGACTATTTGTCTGTATACTTTTGTCCCTAAGAAATACCATAGTTAAAACAGTGAAGCTTCTTAGAATGCCATGCAGGTAGAGCATTGCTCTCTGTGCCTTCTGTACAGGGAGAAAACTCCT
>NW_010413411.1:7165-15163 GCF_000710305.1 Buceros rhinoceros silvestris | reverse complement strand
TGAAGGGGTTGAATTAGCTTAGAACTGAATATACTGAATCAACACGGACCCCCTTCTCTCTGTATGTGATTATTAAGGGAGCACCACACTCAGTAATGATACTTTTTCTCTCTACTCTCCACTGTCTCCCTTTTGTAGAGGCCCCAGACTTAAAACAGGAGGAAAGACTACAAGAGCTGGAAAGCTGTTCTGGGCTGGGCAGCACCTCTGATGACACGGATGTCAGGGAGGTCAGTTCTCGACCCAGTACACCCGGCCTCAGCGTTGTATCAGGTGTGTTTCACTGTCTCTGAAAACATTGCTCAGTTAGAACAGGATCAGCATCCGCTTTGCTGCACTTGTTTTAGTTACGCGTCATGTCGCTCACAAAACAGCTTTTTGCACTCCTGGAATTTTCAAAGCAGTAGTTCTTTGTTCATCTTACAGAAGAAATGAGAAAGGCAGCACACAGTAGCGATGGTTAGCAGTAGAGTTTTGATTTGGAAGAAGCTTCTAACTCCTTTGCATTCAGTTTTACTAGCACAACTTTTTAAAATAAGTAAATTGGCACGTCTACTTCAGTTATTCTTTTTCTGCAAAGTATTTAACAGAGTGAAGTGTCTTTCTTGTACCCGTTGTCAAAGCATATTCATGGCCCTGTTAAAACAGTTGGAGAGCAGAAACGTAATTTTAGGAGTACAGAAATGTATAATGTCTCTGGGCGCTCCTGTGAGATAGGACTTGGTTACTGCAGTGTTCACCAACGGTCTGAACAGCCTCAGGATTTTGCTTTCTTCTTCTCCGAAAGACTATTACAGATGCTTCTTTTGTTGTGTGTAAGGTATTAGTGCAACATCTGAAGATATTCCTAATAAGATTGAGGATCTCAGGTCTGAATGTAGCTCTGACTTCGGGGGGAAAGATTCTGTGACAAGTCCCGACATGGATGAAACAGCCCATGGTAAGTTACTGACCTGTAAATAAAGAATCTGGTGGCTGAAGTCTGACGAATGACATTTGTAAAATCCTTATATTTTACAATTTCTTCCTATTTCAAAATTCTGGTGACTAAGCTTAACCTTTTCCATAATTGCCGGCACAGTATTTGTTTGGCAAAGAGACTCCAGTAATTTGTAGCACTAGAGCTTGAGTACTAGGTCTGAGATCACCCTTCCCATTCGGTTTGCTTACACGCACTGTCCTCTGGCAGTTTGGAACTGATCCGCTCCTCAGGATTTCCCCACTCTTTGTGATGTAGGTCTTTGGTTGTGTCAGCATACTGCAGAGATCTTTCCATCTAAGAATATCTTTAAAAATACAAGTTTTGTAAACTTGTGTTGCTGAGGGTTGTTTTCCAATGTCCCTTATATTGGAGGCAGTTCTTAGTACAGCGCTAACTTTTTTTTTCTGTATTTCAGGAGCCAGTCAGTTGACATCTCCTCCTTCTCAGACAGATTCTTTGCTTGCATTGTTTGACCCTCTGTCATCAAATGAGGGTGAGTTGTAAAGAATAAGCATTTAAAAAAACCCCAGGCATTTTCAATGCTTTTATGTTATTACCAGCTAATTTGGAAGAATCTTAAAAGAAATGCATATGGCTTCTTTTATGCTTATGACCGCAGGTGTATCAGCTGTAGTAAGGCCTAAAGTACACTATGCAAGACCCTCTCACCCTCCACCAGATCCACCGATCTTGGAAGGCGCTATTGGAGGTAACGAGGCCCGATTACCAAACTTTGGATCTCACACTTTAATTCCAACTGATTTAGAAGCGTTCAAGCAGAGGCATTCTTACCCAGAGCGGCTAGTCCGCAGCCGGAGCTCTGATATAGTATCGTCAGTTCGGAGACCTATGAGTGACCCGGGGTGGAACAGGCGTCCTGGGAATGAGGAGAGGGAGCTCCCCATGCCGACCACCAATGCCGGGACAGCTGTTCTGGTGGCTGCCTCTCAGTCGTCATCTTCATCTCCCAGTAAAGACTCCTCTAGGGGAGAGGTAAGCTCCTATTTGTCATTTTATTTTTGTCTAGCATGCCCACTTTCATAATGCCAGAAAGCTGGTAATAAACGTGTTTAGCCAAGGAATTACACTGCTCTTCTCTTACCTCTTAAATGTTGGCCAATAATGTTTTACAAGCGAAAGCTACAGATTTTCAGAGTGGCTGAAATGCATCTGGCTTCACTTAAACTTAATGGATGAGCTTCACTTGATGTGGTGGGATTTCAGAAGTAGGTTTGTTGTGGTGTTTAATTTTAAAATGCTGCAACATCCTGAAAAGTAATTTTTTTTTTTAACAAAGTAGTCAGGGAAATCTGAGTTTCATGTCTTTGGTTTTGTGTTTGTAGGCTGCCCACTTCAGGAGGGATATTTCTAACTTACTCCGTGGGGCTTTCTGTGCTCCGCGGTAGTTCTGTTTTACGGCTGATGTAGCATAAACTGATGTTGAGGAGAAATTTTGTCTTTACGCTTGCTATGGTAGATGCTCAAATGTAGACTCTGCCCTTGTACAGATTGAAGAACGAAAAGACAGCGACGATGAGAAGTCTGACCGAAACAAGCCGTGGTGGAGGAAACGTTTTGTGTCAGCCATGCCCAAAGGTAGGATCACGTCCGTCTGACTGTCACTCTTCAGTAAGAGTGCGTGCTGCCTCTACTGGGATCTTCAGTTACTTGGAGCTTCCCTTTGAAAAACTCTCTGTTACGGAGTGATAGCTGTCCTGTTTAATTTTGAGAAGTCAGGGATTCTGTTTACAATATTGCAAGTGTTGCCATAGAGAGAATTGCTGAAACACCAAGTGTGGGGACCTGTGAGGAGGTGTGTAAGCTGAAAGGAATTTGGTTAGGCGTTGTGTTGCCTTGATGGTTCAGTAACCATTAAGTTGGAATCCTGCTGCGAGGCCAGTCATTCCGTAGCTGTGTGGTATTCACTGCATTGCAGCTTCACTGGGAACTAGTCGTGGTTCTCTGCGGATGGCAGCGCGCTGGCTGAGGGCGGTGATAGCTCAGGGTATCTCTTGTAACACCCCGAGTGGAAATGAGACTTCGGCTATTTAAAGCTTGCCCGTGATAATCCTTGGCTTTCACACTGTGGATAGCGACAGCTGGGAATGGAACGAAGACTTCGGCTATTTAAAGCTTGCCCGTGATGATCCTTGGCTTTCACACTGGATAGCGACAGCTGGGGATGGAACAGGTGATAGCTCAGGGTATCTCTTGTAACACCCCGAGTGGAAATGAGACTTCGGCTATTTAAAGCTTGCCCGTGATAATCCTTGGCTTTCACACTGTGGATAGCGACAGCTGGGAATGGAACGATGTGTGCAATATTAGGCTTTCTTCAAAAAGAAGCAGACTGTCAGTTAGAAAAGAGCCAGGTTAATCCTTGCAGTCTCTGTGTGACTTCAGATGACGTTATAGTGCTCTAAT
Organism: Buceros rhinoceros silvestris; assembly: GCF_000710305.1. Lineage (NCBI taxonomy): Eukaryota > Metazoa > Chordata > Aves > Bucerotiformes > Bucerotidae > Buceros > Buceros rhinoceros. The sequence continues at coordinate 11,757 of NW_010413411.1, read as the reverse complement.
GCCCCTTTGCTTTTCCATTTCACCGTGTGCTGTCTTTGCATCTTCTGCCTGGACTTACTGGTGAGATGGAGTTGCCAGAAAAGATTCATGTCATTATGGCCAAGGTTTGAGTTAGGATATTGGCTAAAGTATAAACAAACACGGACATAAAAACGGGAAGCTACCTGACTCCATTGGCAAGTGATTGCCTAGAACGTGGTTGCCTAGAACTGTTCTGCCTGGCTGACGGTCACACGTCTGTGACAGGTAGAGGTTACTACATGTGATGACAGTACAGTTCTGCTCTGCCCCATTGACAGGCTTACGCTTTTAGTGACATTTATTTGATGACAGACTTCTGCATTAGCTAATTTCTTAAAGTTTCTTTAGTCTGGCCGTTCTCTCAGAAGGGTCTTTGATGAGGTGCCTTGCATTTTCAGCTCCGATTCCATTTAGAAAGAAAGAAAAACAAGAAAAGGACAAAGATGACATGGTGCCTGACAGATACGCAACACTTCAAGGTATGTGACTAATATGATCATAGTAATTTTCTGTCACAACGTGCCCTCTGGTGTTCAGAGTGCCCACCAGGTACCATTCACAGGGAGGTGTATGCTTTTGTGGGCCACGTTCACAACCTGCTCTCTGAATAGGAAAGTGGATAAAAGCTTCTTGACTTGAAGGCTGTTTTTAAATTGTGGTGCTTCCGCCAGCGTCTGCAGTGCTGCAGGCTCAACGCGAGTCTTCACTTTTCGTTTTTCCTCACGATAAAGCTCATGTCCTCGTCCTAGCTGAGCTGTGAGGAAAGCTGCAGACGCATTCCTGTAGTAATGACTTAAGTGCTAAATTAAATGTGATTTGAACCTGGGCGTTTAGTTCTCTGTTTGCCTCATCATCGCTAGAAGTCTTCAAATCCGCAAGAACCACTGGAGTATGCAGTATAAATATGCCAAGGATCTGGCTTTATTTGTTCACTTCCATTGTCTTTTTCTGCTCTTGCTTGAGCCTTATTTTGTAAATACGTTTGAGTTGTGGCTACGCTGAGCACAAGCAGCTATTTGTTTGGTGTGGCCGAAAAGAAGAGTCCAAATGTGTAGGTCTAGATTTTTGTATTTGCTTCCAGCTGGCACAGCACCAGGTTAACTCCCGTTGTTTTTCCTGCTCTTCTCAGATGATCCCAGCCCAAGGCTCAGCGCACAGGCACAGGCCGCGGAGGACATTCTGGACAAATACAGGAATGCGATTAAGAGAACCAGTCCTAGCGAAGGAGCCATCGTAAACTATGACAGCGCAGGTGAGAACCTGGCTTTCATAAATCATCACCAACATCGTTTCTCCTCCTTAACAACTCTTCGGTATTCCAGACCACTGTTAGTACAAACAGCTGAATGATGTGAGCTCTGAACATTTTGTCTGGTAACCTGTGGGACGGCCTCTCAGAGGCTGGGAATTAAATCAGTGCTGCCAAGGACAGCTCTTTCATTTCGCCACTGGTGATAGCACATCTCTTACCAGTTCTTTGTTTTGGTTTGGTTTTTTTTAATGGATACTGAAGAAGTTTGTTGCCTTCCAAACCATAGGTTGTATATTGTTAATACACTTTTCTCACTTCAGCACAAGTTGGTTTATTGCAGTTCCGTTCCCCCCATCCTTAGAAAAATAAGAAGAAAATAGAGAATATGGATGCAGTTTCTTCTTCTGACTCCTCTCTTCAAGTGTAACGTTGTGTTTCCCATTGCCACAGAGGCTATTGGGGATGGTGAAAGCATGCATGACTCTCCGCGGGATGAGGCTTTGCAAAACATCTCTGCAGACGATCTCCCAGACTCTGCCAGTCAAGTAGCACAGCCACAAAGTTCCGCTTTCTCCTACAGGTAGAAACATTTGCAGGTTTAATCTTACCCACAAAGTAGAATTAAAAGCTGAAACCATGTGATTGCTTCAGATTACAAAAATCTGAATATGGATCAATTGTAAAAGTCTACTTGCTTTTAGTTTTAAGCATCTCAGACTGTCAGATTTCCACTGACGAAAGTGGGATGTTGTTACCCAAGAGGACAGAGCAGTTCAGTGTTTAGGAAAATTCCTTTGAAACTGGTCTTGGTGCTGTATGAAAAAAACTGATACTCTGAAGTCTTGACAACACTGATGTATTAAAATGATGGTAAATAACGTTAGACAGTATTTAAAAAAAACAAATTAAAGATGCTTACTGAAGAAGCAGACCTTGCAGCAACTTTGTTAAGAGAATATTTTTCCTCTTTAAGGGATGCAAAGAAGAAACTGAGATTGGCTCTTTGTTCAGCAGATTCTGTTGCCTTTCCGATGTTGACACATTCAACGAGGAATGGTCTACCAGACCACACAGACCCTGAGGGTGAGCGTTCTTTATAGGGGTATTTTGTAGTGTGGGTGTCTCTTCTTTCCCCCTTCTATCGGCACTTGCACTGCGCCCTTTATGGTATCTTCTGTTTGGTGTAGGCCCCCTTTTGCCCCCAGAAATCTTTTCTTTGATACTCCACAAACAAACCTGCCAGTTAAATCTGGTCTACTTTTTTTGTGATGAGGTATCTCATATAGTGCAGGCAGAGCCTGAAGCTGTGGAATGGACTCCTAAAAGACATGTGCTGTTGGAATTGTGCTACAGTACTAACAGAGTAACTGGAACGATTGACAGAGTCTTTGTGTTGACTTAGTGTGTAACTTGTGTTTACGTCCCTCCCTTCATTCTAGGTTTGTTTGCCACGTGAACTCATTGCCCTCTCTGGTCGTTTTCACATTTCAGGATGGTTCTAAATACTAAATAATCAGTCATATGAAAACTTACCCTCTGATAATTCAAGAAGACTAAATTGTTCTTAAAATCACATTTATTGCCTAGAGTACGGAAGTTTTGTTTAAGCCGTTACATTTTTCCCATATTCAAAAGCAGTTTTATTTTCATCATGCCTGCCTTTCTTTTCCTTAATGATTTTCCTTTGTTCTTTATTAGATAATGAAATCGTCTGCTTCTTGAAAGTTCAGCTAGCTGAAGCGATTAACCTCCAAGACAAGAACCTGATGGCCCAGCTGCAAGAGACAATGCGATGTGTCAGCCGCTTTGACAACAGGACCTGCCGAAAGCTGCTGGCCTCTATTGCGGAGGACTATCGGTATCTTGTTATGAACAGGTTCCCAAATGCGTGTTTATGCGCTAGTGGATTGGCAAGATCCCTTTCGGTTTAAATTGCTTTTCACCAAACCAGGTTGTTACATCTCTGCTTCCCCACGCAATGATGAAATTGTCTCACCTGCCTGCAAATGGCTGAAAAAAGCTTGGCCCTTAAGTCAGTCTGGGCAGTAATAAGTGGAGGTTAAACCGATTTGTGGCTGACGTTCAGCTCTACCACGCGAGAGATGGTTTGGGATTTGCTTTAGTCTGGCGTTCTGGAGCGCTGCAAGAGCAGTGAATTCAGTCAGGGAAATCTCTGTAAGACTGAACTGCCTAATTCAGGCGTTATCTTTGTTTTAAAAGCAATAGGCTGAAGATTCCTCCTGCACTACCACTTGGTAAAGCTGTTAGCCTCTCTTTATCATGACTGTAATGGAGAGCACTCTGTGTTTCAGGAAAAGAGCTCCCTACATTGCTTATTTGACTCGGTGTCGCCAAGGCCTGCAGACGACACAAGCGCACCTGGAAAGGCTGTTGCAAAGAGTTCTGCGCGATAAAGAAGTGGCCAACAGATACTTCACTACAGTCTGTGTGAGGTTACTGCTAGAGAGCAAAGAAAAGAAAATAAGAGAGTTTATTCAAGGTAAGATTAATGCAGACTGTGGGATGTTTATATTCCTTTACTCCATATTCAGATGCTGGTTCAGGTTAATGTTTTAAAATACAACTTCTGATCTGAGGAGCAGATTCCTAAACCAGTTTTCATTTCAGCTGGTGAATTCATGGCTCTAATAGCCAGATGACTGTGACTTCACAGTGTGTTGTGGCAGCTAAGCCATGGTAACTGTCTGCATTTTCCATGGGCTAAGCGAGTGAAGGTGATCCGACCTCACCAGGCCTACAAAGTTATGTTCTGCTAGGTAACATGTTAAATCATGTTATCTCTATGTTAAATCATCTCCCTGTGGAAGAAGCATGAATACTATTAATTGTTTTAAACCTACTGAGAAACAGTAAGTTAAGTTGTGGCATTTAGTCCTCGGTAGAGAACCTTAGAAGATATGGGGAATAATAGTAGTGTGAATCAAAGATTCAGAAATGTGGTAGCAAAATGGTAGCAGCAGGTAGCAGCAGGAAGACCGCTCTTTGAAAACAGAGTCACTCACACCAAACGATTTCTGTGTTCTCTACACGCCTACCTGACTTGATAAAGTACGTAAGAAATCTGGAGTCGGTTCTTGCTCCTGGAGCACATAGTGCTGTGTACTAAATGTGCCTGAACAGGCTGGAATGAACGTGGGAACTTACATTTACTGGAGTAAGGTTCTGGCAGTAAGAGTCAGTGAGCCAGGAAGGAGTTAAAGCCCTTTCACTGGGCAGAGAGGAGACAGCTATTTCTGGATGACCTAAAGGAGAAAGTGGCAGCTGTGGTGCTGAGGCTGCTGGGGGGGAGTGGCGGTTG
>NW_010413411.1:1106-7022 GCF_000710305.1 Buceros rhinoceros silvestris | reverse complement strand
GGGGCGGTTGTCTTCGGGGCAGGGTGCTGTGAGTAGGAAGCTGGTGAATGGCCAGCGACGCGGTCGTGGTGCGTTAACCTGGCTGCGTCGCTCATTCCGTGTTTCGCAGAGAAATCTGAATGCTGTGGATGAATCTGTGTATGGGTAGCAAAGGCAGGGGAGGCAGTGGTATGCGTGGGTTTTCTCGGTATCTCCCCCCTGCCTTTTTCAGCACCTGGCAGCTTTGTGTGCGCTGGTTCCTACCAGCCACTGTTGTGGTGGTGGTTCTGGGTGTTTCTCTCTGGGTGACTGGAGAGAAGGTGGAAGAACTGGGGCTGCAGAGGAAATGATTCACACAGGATCAAGCAGAGCAGTTTGACCATATGCTTTGCTAAATGTGTTCTCTAATCTTTTCCTTTAATTCCTCTGTTTATTTCAAGTGTTCCTGCTTGTATTTCCCTTACTGGGGTGTGGGCAAAACAGAGCCTCGGTGCCGCCTGGCAAGAAGCCTGAAGTAGATTCTGGACTTCTCTTTCCAGAAGAACCGATCAGAAATACTGCTTTTCAGTTAACCACATGTTCAGAAGAACCGATCAGAAATACTTGTTCCTGCTTGTATTTCCCTTACTGGGGTGTGGGCAAAACAGAGCCTCGGTGCCGCCTGGCAAGAAGCCTGAAGTAGATTCTGGACTTCTCTTTCCAGAAGAACCGATCAGAAATACTGCTTTTCAGTTAACCACATGTTCTCTCTCTTTTTGCTGTTGATCAGATTTCCAGAAACTCACAGCAGCAGACGATAAAACAGCGCAAGTTGAGGATTTTCTTCAGTTCTTGTACGGGGCGATGGCTCAGGATGCCATATGGCAGAATGCCAGTGAGGAACAGCTCCAGGACGCACAGTTAGCTATAGAGCGCAGCGTGATGAATCGGATTTTCAAACTCGCCTTCTACCCGAATCAGGATGGAGATATTTTGCGTGACCAGTAAGTCAGTGTGGTTTGAGTACCTGCTTCTCTATTGCAGTTGGTGCAGGTGGAAGCTGTGCAGTCCTCCTGTGCCAGCCATGCCACAGAAACTCACCTTTTCTTTCAAAACGTTTTGTGAGAGAACAAGAAAATGCTTTTGTGTCATATATAAAACTGCTAGAACAGAGTAAAATTGTAAATGTAATTAACAAATGACTTGGGATACCAACCTTTGGATCTGCACGTGTGTGTGCTGAGGGAATGATCAAATCCGCGTCAGGGCTCCTTCTGTTTCCTGCGTTGGTAGAGTCTCTGCCATGCCTCTGGGGTTCTGGGGATTTGTGTTTTGGAACATACACCGTTTGAATGCTCTGCTGGCCCCGTGGCTGTACTCGGTCATATGGCAAAGTCCTCCACGTCTCTTACCAACCTAGTGTCCCTTAGCTGTGGGACCGTCATGCCCAGAGCGTTCCCGAAGGCCTCCTGTGTGGTATCAAACTTAAAAAATGTGGGAAGCCCCAAGGGGCTGCTGCCTGGCTGCTGCTTACTCCTCACCCGCGGTTTTTGTGTTTGTTTCCAGGGTCCTTCACGAGCACATACACAGGTTATCCAAAGTAGTGACTGCAAACCACAAAGCACTTCAGATACCTGAGGTAACAACTTGTCCCGTCCTTCGCCTTTGAGTGTGTGTCGGGGTGCTTGGTTTTGACTGTGTTTGCGATGGGCAGAGGTTGGTTTGTCTCACACGTGGGACCGTGGCTTTTCTGCCTGCGACAGCTGAAATTCCCAGCAGGAAAAAACACGCTGGATACCCATCTCTGGTATCGATCACTGGCTGACCCTTCCAAATCCCTTTTTTTTTCCAATTTTGCCACCTCTGTCCTGACAGTAAGATTTCTGAACTAAGTCTGTGCTGCACCAAGATGCAGTAACTTTTTGCTAATATGCTTCAAAGGACAAAACTTGAATCCGTTATGTTTCTGATGTGAAGCATAGCTGTGGTTTACAGCTGTCAACTTTCTGAACTGGCCAGAATTAAAGACCCTTGCAGACCTGTGAATTTGCCCAGTGCTTTCACTTCTCTCGTGGTTCATAGGATAACTAAAAGCAGGTTGCTAGGCTGAAGAAGTCTGTTAGGGGCTGGACGTTTGCAGCTTTCCTAGTTCTCAGTTCGGTACTTGAACTGTATGACTCAAAACGGTGAGTGTTCATGAAGCTGCTGATACAGGTGGCTAAGATACAGACCCTGCCCCCCTTTGAAACGGTGTGCTGGAGAAGCTGGGAAGACGCACAGGCTGGTTGTGTTAGTTGCACGTGGAGTGCTGGCTCCTTGTAGGTTTTTTTACTGTAACACAGCAGAAAGCCACCTTTGTTGTGGGCATCATGGAACCTTGACTTCAACCTTGCCGTTTCTCCAGAGCCTTGCTCCTGCCTGCAGGTCTCTGGTTCTCCAGATCCGCTGGGGTGCACAGCAGTAGCCAGGACAAACACGATCTGGCAGCATGTTGTTTTTTTTCCTAGGTATATCTCCGGGAGGCACCGTGGCCATCTGCGCAGTCTGAAATCCGCACAATAAGCGCTTATAAAACCCCCCGAGACAAAGTGCAGTGTATCCTGCGAATGTGTTCAACCATCATGAACCTGCTTAGTCTGGCAAACGAAGACTCGGTACCTGGGGCAGATGATTTTGTTCCTGTTCTGGTCTTTGTCCTCATAAAGGTGAGGTCTTTTGCCAAGATCACAAACCCCAGCTAATTCTTGTAATAGACAGGCAAGTTTTAGGAAGAAAAAGAATGCATTTGGGTAACCAGGAGCACGCTACACCCGAACCCAGATCCGATTCACCAGGTTTAAACAGAAACATCAGAACTGTGGTCACAGTTACGGTTTTTGAATCCAAGCAAACTTTTCATTTGGCACCAAGGAAGTTGGGGTGCAGATGTGTGTGGAGTGGGGGGTTTTGAGGTACGTCCACCAGCGTCTGCCGGCTGTGCCTGCTTAATGCTGTCCTCTGTCAGGACCACACCAGGACGCACTCGCATTGTGTTGCTGGCATTTTTTGATACACGAGTGCTCGGAGCATGGTCTGCCATGTCTGAGGTGCTGAAACAACGGGCTTTTCCACGTGTGGAAGTCCTCGATGACTTCTGTAGATCCTGCCAGCGTTACCCTTCTTTCTCTTGGCCTGCTTGTTGTTTTTCCTTGTCGGAAAAATGCTTCTTTCATCATGTCTGATGCCTTCTGAGTGTGTGAAACTGGGGTGGTCTGGATAGACAGTCCCTGCCCTACAAATACATCGTGTAATTGGGTGTTAGGAGTGTCTCAGGATCCCTGCACAAACAGGGTTGTGTTTCTGTTCTGTAATGTTGGCAAAGCTGAAGGTAAAACAAGCTGTGATCTCTCTCTTCTCGAACCCTCAGGCAAACCCTCCGTGCCTGCTGTCCACTGTCCAGTACATCAGCAGTTTCTACGCCAACTGTTTGTCTGGAGAAGAGTCGTACTGGTGGATGCAGTTCACGGCAGCCGTCGAGTTCATCAAAACCATCGACGATCGCAAGTAGCTCAAACCGCACACCTCTGGGCAGACTGTCAGCAGGGGAGCGCGGGAGAATGTACCTCAGCTGCAGGAGCTGACCAAGAGACTTTCCTTGTATAATACTGTACAGAACTGAGGCGTTTTAAGACACACCTTTACTAATCAAATTAATTTAACAGGTTTTCCTCTTCTCTTTTGGTTGCGTTTTTGCCCCTGTAGATACTGGCGCTGCAGAAGGGACCACAGTTCTCAGATATTTTGGAATCTCAAAACGTACAGAAAATTCTTCATGCTTTTTCCACCACCCCTCTCCCTGAATTCTTACTCACGTGAATAATTCACTTCATTTAATTTCTAACAGAAAACCGAAACAAGAAGAGTCAGGGCAACCACTTAGTGACTTTCTAGCTTAATACACCTTTTATTAATAAAACACCAGCCACACTGAAAGTTTCTAGGAGCTAATATTAGTTATCAATTATATTTCACCTAAATTTAAAATCTGAGAGGACAGTGTAAATATTATATAACTATATTTAATGCATCACAATTATCTTTGGACTCATTATCCTTTGAATAAACAAGGAAAAGCCTCTCTGACCTCTAACAGGGTGTGACACACTGTGTTTGGGTGATGCAAGGCCGTCCTCGAAAGGCTGAGATTAAAAAAGGGCAAGCTGAACTATTTATTAAAATGTAATTAAGATTACTGAAATTTCTAAAACTGGAATTTATGATAGACTGGGCTTGTTGGGAGCTAAACACTTTTTGGCTGGGGCATTAGGGTGTGAAGAGGTTTGGGTATATAGAGGAGAGGGACTGTAAGTTACAATAGATAAGTCTAATATAAAAAGGAGAAATAAAATACCTTACTGTACTATTTTTTCTGCGATATTGTGTATACTGTACAAACCCCAAACAGATCCTGAACAGAGCCGGGGACTGTAATATATATTTTGATTAGTGACATTAAATACATATGCCAGGGGTTTCAGTGAATGTTTTTACTAAATGTTCTCCGTGTTGTCTGCTATGCAGCAGGGCAAGTTTTACTGTTCATAGAAACTATTTTAGAATACGACACTGTTCTTTATGAAACATATCATGCCATCAGTTCAGGGTGTTTTATAGAGTTCTCACCCCACCTTCCCCGTAAACTGACAGTTACCGGTTTAAAGGAGCTGTTACGCACACCTCCACAGGGGCTGTTCTGAGTGAGATGGGCTGAGCGGTGGCCAGGGCCTGTTACCTGGGCGTAAGCACTCGCTGCTCTTTTTTAGCTGGTGAGAGGGACAGCGAGCATTTACCGTTTTCGTGTCAGTGTTAGTCCTCGCCTTTCCCAGAGCGTTCACCGCTGTGACAGAGGGACGTGTTAAGCCTTGGTGTCCGTGAGCGGTAAAGAAAACACAGTTGTTCTCGCATTCTTTTCAAAATATGATCGATTTTGTGTGTGTGCGAGATGATTAAAACCCGTAAACAACTCGTACGTGGCAAGCAGTGTGGTGAACTGGGATCAGAGCAGTTCACATGAAACACCGAGCGCTCGGTTTGGCTGTGCTGCTGTTAAGGCAGAGTTAAAGAAACGGGCTTTGAGGGACGCCAGGATGGAATTCAGTTTCACCAATCCAGGTGAGAGGGTGGGAAGTGGTGACTTTTTTCTTTTCTTTATAGTCTTTCTTCTCTCTTTGAGACTTACTGTGTGGAGGAGCAATACTCGGCAGGAGCGGAGTTCTCCTGACCTGCCTTTCTGTGGCAGCGCAGCCCGCGTAGCGTTGCAGTATGCAGTGATTGCGCCTTGATGGGTACCTGGTGCTGAACACGTACCTTCCTCCTGCAAGCACAGCCCTGGCCAGCAACACTCACAGCGAAGCACAAATACGCCCTTGAAGATGTGGCCAGATCATATCGACAGCAATGTGCATTTATTTATCTCAAAGTGTCCTGTAATACCTAATTATTACTTGAATATCCGAGATGTTGAGACCCATGTATGGAAGTTCTGTAGTCCCGCGGTTTGGGTTTAGTTGAGTGTCTGTAGATCCCTGAGGAAGGCACGGAGGCACCTCGGCTGCTGATGGCCCCACGCGTTGCCTCTCTTGGCGAGCGGGCTGTGATCAGCACCACCAGGTCTCGCAGGTTTGCTCTCCCTTATGAAAGGGGCAAGATCCATTTCCTTCTCGGTTTTTATCACTTTGTTTTGCTGCCTAGAAAAATACTTAAAAGAACTGGAGACTTTTTAAAAATTAGTTAGTTATTTTAAAACCAGCGAGTGTTTCAACGAGCCCCAGGTGAGCTGAGAGTTGTTGTAGCAGGATGGTCCTTTGCTGCTTTTTCTTCAACTTGCTCTGAAAGTCTTTTATATCATCTTCATAGGTGTAGTTAGAGATTAGGCTTCCCAAAGAGTTAAAAACCTTCCTGGAACGTCCTCTTACTCTT
>NW_010413411.1:683-933 GCF_000710305.1 Buceros rhinoceros silvestris | reverse complement strand
CAGTAACATTTTGTTTTAAGCTGATAAATTCTGTGTGTAGGAAGTGATGTCGTTAGGTTTTGGTGTGCAATAGTAGAGGTGAACAGACAGCACGTAAAGGACCAAAAGTAACAGAACTGCTGCCAAAAGGTGCCGGCCACCGCGGACCTGCTGCTGTGAACTTGGTGCTTTCTGTTAATTGAATCGCTTCAGCCGCTGCGGGATGAGTGGAGCCCTTTGGGGAGGGGAGGGCGAGAGGTGGCCGGTAGCA
>NW_010413411.1:0-200 GCF_000710305.1 Buceros rhinoceros silvestris | reverse complement strand
TTTTTTTTTTAAAGACCTTATACTACCAAATGCTGAATGTAACTGCCATAAATTTCAGGAAAAAAAGCCACGAACATGATCCTGTTTCCTGTAGGTGAGTTTCTGGTGAGCACAGTGTGGGTTTGTTCACGTTCTGCTGGGCCAAACTCTGGCAGAAGCTGGAGAACTCGCCGCTGTGTCAGCGCTGAGCGGTGTGAGGG
>NW_010413410.1:5422-6547 GCF_000710305.1 Buceros rhinoceros silvestris | reverse complement strand
GGGCGGGTAACTCGACCCGTCTGAGGCCACAGCGTCTTAAATGCGGGCCATCTGCGGTGTCCCCGCTGCTGCCGGAGCAGATGGACTTGTTTTGGGCCTGTGAGGGAAATGAGTGCTTTGGTGGATGGTGGATGTACTCGCCTGTGTGTAATAGTCCTCGGGGATTTCCCAGCCCGGTAAATGTATCCTCCAGGCTGGGGACAAGCAGAGGGGCGGGGGTCCTTACGCCCCTCGGTGCTGATGTAAAACAGGCTTTGGTGAGCGCTATTCCCTCGGAAGTGCTAATACCTCCCAGGCTCGCTCCTCACCCCTTCCCCACTACCTGGCCTCATTAGTGGGATCACATCAGCGCAAGCTAATTAAGATAAAGGGAGCTCAGAGCAATGTCATTATGAGCCACTGCACCCCCTGCACACCATGGTCTTCCCCCTCTACCTCGGCCTTTCCCTCCACGTGTCCTTTGATGCCTGTAGGTAAAAATACCCAAATCTGGGTTTCTGCTGGCTCAGGTTGTAGGAGTGTTGGCCAAGGGGAGAGCCTGGCTCTTGGGTGACCCCAGGGTCAGCCAGGCTCTCTCAGAGCCGGGTGCGTGAGCGGTGCTGGGGCTTTGAACACCCAGTTTTGAGGAGCACAGGGAAAGGTGGGTTTGGGTTCAAACCAGCAATGGAGAGGGACCAGGAGTGACCCTGTGGGACAGACCCAGCCCAGGTTCTGGCAACAATTACTCCCTCCCGCCACCTTCTGTGCTGGGGGAACCGAGGGGATAGAGGGATCCTCAGCCTCAGGCCTTTCTTTTCCAGTGAAATTTGCCAGCAATCCCACCGCAGGGGCATTACTGGGGGAACGGGTGTGATTCCCCTCTCCCACACAGAGAGCCTTGGTCTCCAGGGTCCTTGCCTGCCATGCCTGAGATCTCCAGCATCCCACACGTGCTCTCCCAGCGCACAGCAGCCCCTGAGCTTCCCTGGATGAAGCCGTAGAACTATAGCTGCTGTTTTGTCATCTGCTCTTCTAAGGCTCTTTCTTTTTATTTTTTTTAACAGTTCCTACCAATTTTACAGTTTCTTGCCCCAAATCCAAACCTGCAGCCCTGCCAGGCCACATTCCTCTCCCGAGGATGCTGTA
>NW_010413410.1:2597-5287 GCF_000710305.1 Buceros rhinoceros silvestris | reverse complement strand
GAGGCTCAGGCCCCCATCAGTGGGATCAGGGTGGGGGGCACCCACGTCCCAGCCCACCCTGGTGTGAGGTGACCCCTCAGCATCTCCCATTTCTATTTCAGGGCAATGACCAGGTTCGGTTTGAGCTCACCTGCTATGCCCTGTGTCCTAAGATCAAGGTAAGGCACCCAAAATTGTCCCCTGGGGCTCCACCACCAGGCTCTCGGCCCCTGCCCCAGCTGGTGGGGAATTTTGCTTTAACACCAATGTGAGCAGCCGTGCCTCGCTTTAACAAGCCACCAGCTGCACCAAGTAACGTTTTGGCATTTGAGGGGGCTGTAATGATCCTTAATTGACCTATTTTTACCCCGAACACCACGAGGTCATGGAGGAAACAGCACCAAGGCAGCTGCTGGATAATCGACGCTGGCTGTTTCCTCTTTGCATCCAGCCCCTCGTTAGGGTCAGGGGTTTGGGTTACTCCACCCTTGCACAGGGAGATTAAATTTCAGATGAGGGACCAACTGCCCATGGTTCCCAACTCCCCAGGGTGGCCAGGAGCTCGCTCCTGCAGGGATCCCAAAGGGATGCTGAGGGGCAAAGTGGGCCCAGGGGCTTGATGTCTCATGCTCCCACCTTCCTGCCAGGTCATTGCACCATGGAGGCTCCCTGAGTTTTACCAGCGCTTCCCTGGGCGCAACGAGCTGATGGACTACGCCAAGGTAGGACCCAGCGTGGAGCTGCTGTGGGATGCTTGGGGTGGCCGTGGGATACTCAGGGCAGCAGCGGGATGCTCTCCGTGGCTTGGCAGGGACAGCAGCGAGCCCTGCACAACATCCCTGCAGCACCATGCTGGGGCCTTCTAGTTGTTTTATTTTTTTTTTCCTCCCCCTCTTCTTTTTTCTCCTTCCTTTCTAAAAGCCCCATAATTACCTGGCTATTAACAGTAACTTGCTTTCCCAGGAAACAGTCCCAGCTCCCTGACTTGCGTAACAGACAAAGCAAAAACGTTTGCCTTTGTTGTCCTTTCCTTTTTGAAGTACAAGTTGCAATAAAACATATTAGAAGTTTTGCATCAGGTTTTTACGTGCCCACCAGGGTACCTTTCTTTTTTCGCGACTTCATGGAAATGCTTGACAACTCGGCTCAATCAATCAAAAGGAAAAAGGCAACTCTGTGCATAAACCAGAAAATTGCTTCAGTTTTTAAATAGCTGCCGTGGAGGCTGCCTGGATAATCTCTGGGAAGGCGAGGCGCAGAGCCGGAGGGATGCGGCGTGGGGCGAGGAGCCCTCCGAGCCCATTAGGGCCCCGAGAGTGGCGTGTTGAGGATTGTGTTTGCCATCTGCCGTTGTATTATGAAGGGGCGAGTTTATGAGAGCTTTCCATATGTTGCCAAACAAATTGTCAAATAGGGGAGTTATTAAGAGCACCGCGGTTTTATTATATGGAAAATAGAACATGTGTTTTGGGGTTGGGGTTTTTGTTTGGGATTGGGGTTTTTTGTTGTTGTTTGGAAGCAGGGGAAAAGGGAAATGAAATGAATTGAGGCCCTGTTCAAAGAAAAAAGGTTGGGTTGAGGGTTTGTAGTACCTCTTGGGCTCTGGTTATCTTCAACATTAAAATAAAAGGAGAGTTCCCTTCGTTTTCATGCTCAGGAGAGGGAGATGTGTGGCCAGATCCTTTCAGCACCTGGATGCACTCATCTCAGCATCAGGGAGGTTTAACACACTGACTTTTGGGGCTCCGTTGGTATTGGGGAAGGTGGGGATCCGTATAACCGTGGCACAGCTCTTGCTGTAGATTCGCTGCCCAGGGGCTGGAGCCAGCCTTGCTCCAAGAGCCACTTAGCCCCCCCAGCCAGTGGAGGCTGAAACACCTCAGGGTAAACAGCCCTCAGCATTAATTGCTTGGCTTTAATTCAAGTGAAAAGTCCTCTGCCAACATCCACAAGGGTGCTGGGATGAGGATGAGGGGTCAGGCGCTGGTGGCAGCATGATCTGACCACAGGCAGGGTTGACATCTGTCCCCTCAGCCCTTGGTCTCACCCCGGCATTGTCTGGGGGGGTCTTGGAGGGCTGAGAGGCACCTGTAGCTCTATCCATCTGGGGGATGGGACATGGAGAGACATCTTCTCATTAAGAAGCCAGGTGATCCCTTGCCACAGGCAGGGTTGACATCTGTCCCCTCAGCCCTTGGTCTCACCCCGGCATTGTCTGGGGGGATCTTGGAGGGCTGAGAGGCACCCATAGCCCCATCCATCTGGGGGATGGGACATGGAGAGACATCTTCTCATTAAGAAGCCAGGTGATCCCCAGCCCTTGCACTCAGCAGGCAGGGTTTTGCCTGCCCAGCAAGCCCAAGCTTCTGTTTTGAAGCCTATGTGAAGTGTAGATGTGCCCTGTCTGCTCTCCCCCATGGGCAAAGTCTGCGGGCAGGAGAGCAGCCCTGCAGAGGGACCTGGGTCAGGGAGGCAAAGGCTGCCCAGCACCCGCCTCCAAAGCCTGGGATAGGGCTCCCAGAGGGTCCCACATTGGAAGTACAGTGTGGAACCAGCAAACCAGGACACGTGAGGCTGGGACAATGCTCCCCCCAGAGAAGGGCTGAGTTAGTCCCTCTGCAGCCTTAGAAGGTATCTCAGAATCTTGCTCCCATTTCAGTGATGGGTTGATGACCATGATTTAACAACCACAGGCACTTCCTTCCGCTCTT
>NW_010413410.1:1098-2511 GCF_000710305.1 Buceros rhinoceros silvestris | reverse complement strand
CGCTCTTCCCAATCAACAAGGAGCCTCTGCTCAGTCCCTGCTCTTCTGTGCCTGGCCAAACCCTTGGCTGACACCCTCGCTGTAGTGACACTGAAATGCCAGAGCTCCCTGGCGATGTTCAGGCTTACAGACACACCAAAGCACAGCGGTAACCCAGAGCCACCACCTCCATCCCCATGGCCATCCCACAGCCAGAACATCATGGCTTGGCATGCCAGCAGTGTGGGCGATGTCCCAGTTGGCTCTGGCTGTTAGCTCACCGCTGTCACCTCTCCTGCTAATTCCCCTGCGTATTCCCCTCATCTTCACAGGCAATTTCCCCCATTGAAATGTCAGCGGATAATTGAGTGCACCGGTGACCTTGTTAGGGAGCTGGGCTCGGCACTGTGTGCTGCACCGGGGAGGCAGCTGATGTGGGACTGTCCCCGGGCACGGTGTGCTCGGGGTGCCCGGGCTTGGGGGAATGCCTGCTGTCTGTGTGTCTGCATTGTCGTGTGTCTGCATGAGGCTGTGAGGACATGCGTGTTGTCCCCTCACAGCAGAATATCCTGTGTTTTGGGTGCTTCTGACCCTGTTTCTCCTCCCCTTGCTGAGGAGCTAAATCCAGGGGAATGCACTATCCTGGCTCGAGAAAAAGAATGCAATGTCCATGTGGGTGGTTCCGTTGCTTGGGTTGATGGGGTGCTTTGGGGCTCCTTTTTGGCTTGTGGTGGCCGTTCTTATCCCAGCCTCACTGTGTTCCTGATGTCCCCATTGAGGTGGCCCTCATGGTGGGAGCTGATGTTGCCCAGGGTCATGGACATAGATGGCCACCTTGCTCCGTGCCACCTTGCTGGTGGCTGTGGGTTGTGTCTTTGCACTTTTGGGGCTGATTCCCTGCAGAAGCTGGTGCCGGTGAGGACTGGCTCTCCCCACAGGCTGGCTCACCCCCACTCCCCATTCTCTTGGCAGAAACATGGGATCCCGGTGCCCGTGACACCCCAGACGCCCTGGAGCATGGACGAAAACCTCATGCACATCAGGTAAGAAGCTGGGCGGACAAGGAGCTCCTGTGGGGTGAGGACCCTGAACCTGGGGCCCTAGTTTCCAGTCTGCCTCATCACATGCTGATGCCAA
This sequence comes from Buceros rhinoceros silvestris, assembly GCF_000710305.1. Classification (NCBI taxonomy): domain Eukaryota; kingdom Metazoa; phylum Chordata; class Aves; order Bucerotiformes; family Bucerotidae; genus Buceros; species Buceros rhinoceros. The sequence continues at coordinate 1,395 of NW_010413410.1, read as the reverse complement.
AACTCCTTTCCTGCCCAGCTGTCCGTGTCCTACATGGCAGCATCCATCTCCTGGTCCCTCCCAAGACTGGCACTCCTTACAGGGCTGTTGTTAAAAGTCCCTGAAAATCCATAACATGTATTTACGCCCATCCTCGTGGGGTGTGGGAGTGGGGAATTCATTTTGGTGGGTTTTGAGGTTGCAGGTGCTGCAGTAACTTCTCTCTCCTTCCCTGCCTGCTGTAGCTACGAAGCTGGGATCCTGGAGAACCCTAAGGTAATCGATCACAGCCGCCTGGCCAGCGTGGCAGCCACAGGG
>NW_010413410.1:0-1022 GCF_000710305.1 Buceros rhinoceros silvestris | reverse complement strand
ATCAGAGCCGCCGGGCGAGCGGGGCAGCCACAGGGCTGAGGGTGTCTCGTGTGTTTGCAGCCTAATTGGAAATTTCACAGCGGGCTGTGTGCAGCAGGGAGCCCCTGCCGCCCACCCCAGCCCCTCCGCCTCTCCTGGCACGTTAATTGCTGGTGGTGTGAATAGGGGAAGGGACTGTTTCAGGGTGACACCAGAGGGGACAATGTCGCAGGGCAGCAATAAAGGAGCAATTAGACAGCTGAGGCGCTGGTGGGAGAGCTGAGGCTGATGGCTGGTGATGGAGGTCCAGACTGGTCCCTGCAGCTCGGGTCCCCTGCCCGTGCCTGCAGCTCGCCCAGCCCTCCTCGCTTTCCCATCCCCACTATCCCGGGGGAAGCAGGGTAAATCCTCCCCCTGCGTGGAGCACCCGTGGGACCGCCAGCTCCTGGGCAGCTCTGGCTGCTGACGGGACCAAGAGCCCGGTGGTGGTGGGTGCTGCGGTCGGTGATCACGGCACATCACTTTGGTAGGCGAGAGTCCGGCCCCGGTTGCCTCCAAATAGTGCTTGCGGTCTGGCTGCCGGCTGGCTTCTGCCCGCTCTGTTCATGCTCCAGCAGGTCACGGCGCTCAGCGGCTACTGAAACTATCCATCAGGGCTAATTAGACAATCCGGGAGAGGAGGGGGAGGCAGGCGGAGAGGGAGAGGAGCTGGCTGGAGCTCAGCGCCCGCAGCCGGCTCACCACAGCTGGGCTGGCACGTGCCTTCAGCAGGGCCGTGAGGAAGAGGAAGGTGGAGAGGGGGTCCTGCTCCCACTTGGGTGCTCACTGGAGGGGTGTCTGTAGGACAGGCTTTGCAAAGCCAGGCCCCCAAGAGGGGTCTCTTCCTCCCCTGGGAGAGCGGTTGGCACAGGGATGGGTTTTCATGCCTCTGGTTGGAGCTAGCAAGGGACTGACCTGCGCCCTTCCTGTGCACCTGCCCTGACCCACCCCTCCGCACACAGCACCTCTCCTCTTGGGGCAGAGCCCCAGTCACGCGGCTCTGA
>NW_010413409.1:0-28282 GCF_000710305.1 Buceros rhinoceros silvestris | reverse complement strand
CCCGGCGCCGGGTGCGCTGGTGCGGGGAGAGCCTGGCCGAGGCAGTGAGCGGGAGGGCGAGGCGAGGCCGTGTGTGCTTAGTCACAGGCATCCCCTCCCCGGTGCTGTAGCGGTGGCCCGAGCGCCAGGAGCTCCCGAGATCACCGTGGGAAGCGGGCAGGCTCTCCCGTGCAGCCCCCCTGCTTTCTGTGCAGCCGCCTCTAACTTTAACCCTTCTTGCGTGGGTTTTGGCCAGAGGGAATACGAAGACAGTGGTGAAGTGACATGATGTGACATACAGTAGCAGTGCACAACACTGAGATCTCCGTGGACTGGCTTGTGTAGCAAGTTGCACCACTGGTTTGCCTAGGGAGCCGTTCAGTTATAACCTGTCTGTCTGCAGGCCTCGACAACTGAGTTAACTGTGTAGCAGCAAGGCTTTGCAAAAAGGGGATTAATGGTTATGAAGAGCTGGGATGTGAAATAAAACATTTGCAACTCAGAGCAGGAACTGGTGATTGCTTTCATCCCCAACTGAACTGACAGTTCTTAAGTGAGCTTAACTGACTGTCTTAAGGGAGCTTGTCCTCCCTGGTTTTTTTGTAGTGTTTAATTACTTCATTTTGCTGGTAAAAGGTAAATGTAGAAGAGTGCTTCTACGCCTGGTGTAATGTGCTGAAATTTGTGCAATGGGACAGGCAGAAACCTGAGAGGCAGCTTGCTTGGGGGAGTAAGGTGGAGCTAGCACTGGAGCCCTCTGAAGCCCAGAGAAAGTTCTGTCATGCTTCTGACAGATGTGCAAATAGAAGTTGCGTCTATCTCTAGAAATAGCTAGACCCTGTAAAATTTTTAAGTATCAAGCTGACATACTTCTTCAAAGAACTCTCTAGGTTTTATTGATGACTCTTATTCATAAGCACATCTAAGGTCAGTTTCTGGACCACAGGCTTACTGGCGTGATGCAATTTCAGTATCAGTTGTCAATTTCTCTGCCTTTGCTGGCTTATTTCTTCATATCTTTGCTTTAGAGTAATATCCATTTTAACATAGACAGAACTGGGATCAGCATTTTAATGCTGGTTTAGAAAAGAATCAAGTTGATGGCCTATTAATTCAGGAATTCATATTTCCTCTGAAATAAAGGAGTCTGATTTATGGTTGTCAGAAATAGATGCAGATATCCCTTGAGGAAGTGTATGGATATTGCTGTGAATATTTCCTCCTAGTAATAGATGGAGAAGAGATTGCTGCTGCCCTTAGATTCTGTTGATCATGATGATGATAGATGCTGCGTGCTATTCATAGCACGGTGATTTGGTCTGGCAGAAGTTCACTTGGTGTCATGACGTGATATGTGTGAAACATGTACTCGATTTTTTTTTTGATTACTCAAATTCCAAGCTATCTAAACTCTTGCATTGTATATAACTAAGCTCTTATACATTTAATTTGTAGATTGATTGATTGTTTTTAGACCATGCGTATATCATAACTGGAATCATGCTGAACGTACTTGTACTGGCACCACTGCCACTTCATTGGACACTGTTCTAACCCAAGAGTTCAGACCCATACCTTCGGAGGAGGTCTCCACTGAGCTGAAGACAGCTGCCCCTTGCAATGGTAGCACATCTTTCAGACACTCATGGAGTACAAGCAAGAAAGGCAGGGTCAGACACAGAGCACTAACAAATCTGTATTCTCAATTCTGATCTTTCTAGGTTCTGAGTTTAAAAGGAAAGGGTTTTCATGACACTAAAATAAAATTTACCTTTGGTTAGCACTTAAACTTCCAAGTGTGACTTTCTGGTCACGATCTCAAGAGAAGAATCCTAGTGACAAGTACTTGTCATCATTTGATCACTTGTTGAAAGTGACTGCTGGAGATCTAGTCCAACTCCCCTGCTAAAGCAGGTTTACCTAGAGCAGATTCTACAGGATCGCATCCAGGCTGGTTTTAGATGTCTCCAGAGAAGGAGACTCCACAACCTCTCCGGGCAGCCTGTTCCAATGTTCTGTCATCTTCAAAGTACAGAAGCTTTTCCTCATGTTCTGATGGCACTTCCTGTGTTCCAGTTTGTGCCTATTGCCCCTTGTCTTGTCACTGGGCACCACTGAAAAGAGAGTGGCCCCATACTCTTGATAGCCACCTTGCTAAATGTTTGTAAGCATTGATAAGATCCGCTCTCAGTCTTCTCTTCTCCAGGCTAAACAGACCCAAGTCTCTCAGCCTTTCCTCGTAAGAGAGGTGCTCCAGTCCCCTCATCATCTTTGTAGCCCTCTGCTTGACCACCTCCAGTAGTTCCTTATCTGTCTTGAACTGGGGAGCCCAGAACTGGCCACAGTACTCCAGATGTGGACTTGCTAATGCAGAGTACAATCTCCCTCGACCTGCTGGCCGCATTTGTCTTTGTGCGCCTTGGGATACCATTGGCCTTCTTGGCCATGAGGGCACATTGCTGGCTCATGGCCTACTTGTTATCCCCCAGGACTCCTAGGTCCTTCTCCACAGAGCTGCTTTTCAGCAGGTCAGCCCAAAACCTGTTAGAAGACAGATGTCGTGGACTGAAATTTCATGAGACTTCAGCTATGTCAATGCTGGAAGTAAATCCTTGAATCAGATGAGGAACAAACTTAGTGTCAAACTGTTCACTTTGGGAGATGGCCCCTTCATAAAAGGGAAGGTGTGGAGGAAGAAAAGGTTTAAGTCAGTTAATGAGTGAGCTAAAACAATGAAGAGCCACTTGTGAAACTCTTGTGGTCTTTTTAACTACAAGTAGAAAATAGTATCACTTCCTTTTTTTTTTTGAGTATATTATTTAATACTACCTTTCCCTCCCCAGCCTCAATATTAAACTGATGTCTTTAAAAAGTATTGTATCCGTCCCTAGAATTAGTCCTAAGCACAGACAGGCTAACTGATACTTCATCTCAAAAATATAGTGGAGGCCCGGATGTGCTGGAGGCTGTTGGCAGTGTTAGATGGTTCAGTATGTCCTCAATCTGCAGTCACTGCGTGCGTTCGTGGTGACGCCTGCCTTGCCTATGTGGCGGGCGCTGTGAAACTGGGAATGGTCTGGATTGACTTCTGTGTCAGGAGGGAAATGATGGGATGGCATCGCTATGCAACACTGAGCTGTTTGTGTCTCTGATTTTTCTTTTCTGCCCCTGCCTCAGAGATCTCCAGTTACAGTTGTTCCTGGTCTACTTAATGAAAACAGTGGGTGCTTAGACTCTCGGGCGGGGGGGAGGGGGGGCCCGTGTTAATAGCTTTCACTGACTTTGTCTGTGAAAATGTAAAATAGCTGTTAACTTTAACATAGAGGTTAGAACAGATGGCTTGCTGGCACTTTGTGTTAGTTCCAGTTAAGCTACTCTGCAAAATCATTCTCTTTAGATGCCGAGAAAAATCCCAACCATATTGGGATGTCCTGATTTGAAACTGTTAACTTGCGGCACTGTGTAATTCTGAGTAAAATAAGTTGAGGAAACAAGTGCCTGTCACAAATATCAAAGCAGTAATATGAATTCTGAGGTATTGGGATATGAGTAATGGATAGGAGGTCTTGGAGGCAGTTGCTGAAATACCTTCCCTTCACAAAGAGTACCTGTCTACAGCAGGACTGTGGGTAGGTCAACATGTGTATTTAAAAGGATGATGGCATCTGTGATCAAATGTTGGACCCAGGCTTATTTTCATTTTCATTCTCATTCTCTCCAAAATTCATTGTGAGGGGCAAGTAGAATTGATTTGTTGGGAACTGAACCCAAGAATAGATAGGCTTCTAGGAAAAGAGGTCAGACCTCGGGCCTACTTTAATTCTGAGAGAAGGGATAGGTGGGCTTCTCTGACTACCCTTTCTCTGAGGGCAGGACAGAGCTAGTTGTGGAAGTGCAGGAAGAATAAGAGAACAAATTGCTGGTAGGATTGGGAAAATATAATTGAAATGGAGAGAGCAAGTGAGCAACTGTTATTACTTTAGTGGCAAGCCAGTAAGTGCCAGTAGCTCAGTGCAAACCCTTTATTTCTGGTTGCTCTTGCCTCAGACTTAATTGATGTGCTCTTCCTTCCTTCAAGATTGGGGTGGCTCTGGGTAGTGCTTTCCCTTGTTAGTAATCTGGCCAGGAAGTGTTCCCTAACAGATGAAGGCACTATTGATTCTGGTCTTTCTTTGTGGAGGATCTTAAAAAGTACAAATATCATAGTATTGCTGCAGGCTGATGTTCCTGAATTTGGGATACTCTTCCTAGGGTCCAATGCTTCTTATACCCACAATTGGACAACCAAAAATTGGATGTTAGTTGTAAAAGCACTTCTGATTGTTGAGGGCAGTGTTTTAGAGTAGCAGCAATAGCAAGGAAGTCTGAGCAAAAGTTAATGCTGAAGTAGTCAAAGTTACAGCCAGTCAGTGCTAGTGTTTTCTGAATTTTCTATGCCCTCCAAACCTTGCTCTTAAGCCTAGAACCCGAGGACAAAATGTTGGGAATGTTCCTTGCTGAAAGAGCATAGCAGCTACTAGAGAGTGTAACTAGCTTTTAATGGATTTCCGGAGTATTTCTCTGAAACACTAAACGTGCTGTAAGCTACTATCTTTGAAGAACTCGATCCAGCATGCTCTCAGAGAAAGGGTGCATAGACCATGTCTAGCAATCAGGCTGTCCTTGTCATCTTAAAGAGTTTCAAATGAATATTTAAAGTAGTTTTTAGTAGGTTTTTTTTCTGTCTTCAAATGAGAATGTTCTTTTCCAGAAAGACCAGGTTATGGGAAACAGTCATTTATTCCATCATGGCTGCCACATGAGAGATGATCTGCACAAGGGAGGGGGTGTTATCTGAGAGATGAAATGAACCTGCATGTTCCAGTTAAAGGCAAGGAAGCAAGGCACAGCTTTAAATTACAGGTGGTGACCACCCTCAGAGTAAAAAAAGGTTTTTCATATGTTTAATCACAAGTGTCTGTTTGCATGTCAACTGAGAAGATGTCATTCCTGATTGGATTTTTTTGGCTCATGTTATTTTATGAAGGTTAAGTAAGAAAAATTAATTTAGTTCCTTCAAGTTAGTCTCCAGTGGATCATATGATACAATATGTATTGATACAGAATCATGGGATGGTTTGGGTTGGAAGGAGCCCTAAAGATCATGTAGTTCCAAAACCCCTGCCATGGGCAGGGACACCTTCCACTAGACTGGGTTGCTCAAAGCCCTATCCAGCCTGGTCTTGAACACTTAGCAGGATGGAGCACCCACCCTGAGCAACCTGTTTCACTATCTCACCACCCTCATAGTGAAGAACTTCCTTACATCTAATCTAAAATGTACACTACTATTTTGCAGAGCCTTTATAGGATGACATAAAGGATTAAAGTTTTGTTATATAGGTGAATTATGCAAAGGCTTAATGTTGCATACATCTTATAAAATCTAAATGTGCTTTTTAGGTGGTTTTACTGAGTTTAGAGCATATTTCCTTGCCTCCATCACTGAAGTGAATCAAGCGCACAACATGACAGCCTTATTGATTCTAAACTTTAGTGCAACTTAGCTCACTGTGTTCCCTTGCTTCTTTTGGTCATACATCTGCTATTAAGCATGCATTTGGGGAATAACCTAGTGTTGATGAATTTCACAGAAGAAACTCTTCTTCTGCATTTATACAGAGCACCAGTTTTGGTCAGTGCTTGAGACATGAAAGTCTCTACGCACTGCAGATCAAGGTCTTCTCCATAGACACTATCTAGCCTTTTACAGAGAAAAAGCATGTTTACTCTTAGATCTGTTACTGCATAAAATGAGTATTTTCCCCTTGTAGAAGTAGACTAGTTCCTACAACTACTCATGTCCTTTAGTCAGCATTCTAGAAACAGTACAACAATTTCCTTGTCTGCGTACCTTTAAGTCAACCTAGAGAGGAAATTAGCCTCTCTGCTGAGTCTAATGAGGATGCTGATAGTTGAGTTGACTTGCTAATTCTGTATAAACTGCTAGGTCACAGGAAGCTGTCCTGGATGCTGTAGACTTAAAAGAAGCCAGAGATTTCTCTTAGGTGTGCTCGTTCACGTAGGTGTTTTGTTGCCCTCCCACACTCAAGCTTCTAAAATTTTGAGTAGATGTATTTAGCCGTTTGAAAATACAAGGTGCTTCCCAAAGGGAAGGTAATCATGGATTCAGCTACACATCCTATCTAGAGGTCAGAGGAATATAATCCTTAAAATACCTCATCCTTCTGAATACTGCCAAAAATTTGGCATGTCATTGGAAAACAGAACAGGTGGGCTAAAAAGTAGTGCATGGCTAAGACAAATGCCTGAGGGTACCAGTATTTGACATCTTACTTCCTTGTCACAAGGCATCCTTTCTAGGAGCTTATCCAACTCCCGCTTCACGTTCCTTAAAAAAAAGGATATTAATCAGTCACTGGCTCTGTCTGAAAATGAATGGACATATAACTGTGTGAGTCTTGTTAAAAACAAAGCCAGAGCTCTGTGACTGAGAGACTGCGGAGAAATAGGCTTGGAAGGCTCCTTAGCTTATTTTGTCTCTGTATAAATTATTCCTGGATTATCTCCTGATTTTCTGTGAAGACAACTGGTATTAATGGTCCATGGTAGAAAACATGCTTTTGATTCTGCTTTCTTGGACAGCAAGAGGGATTCACATGACCTGTATTGACAAACTGTATTTGCGATTAAGAACAAACCCAAGCAACTTCTGTTCAGCAAGCAATGCAAAGCTGTGGCTGTGCAGCTGAAAACTGGGCAAACTGAAGTATGGTCAGTGAGGCACACTATAAGGATGCAAAAATCATGTCAGAGAGGGATATGCAGGAGACATAGAAGCAAAGAATATTGTGTAGGTCTGTATGGATGGGTGGAGTTAGCTGCGTGTTGGACAGAAAGATTACTGGACTGAGAGAAAAGATACAGCGAGCCTATCAGTGAGCACAAATGGAAGTGTTACTTCTAGTGAAGAAGCAGCGGAAAAAAGACTTAAAGCAGCTGCTGTTATAACTGTGATTCATTTCTGATTACATATGGCAGAGAGGTGGGTGTGTATGAAAGATTAAATTGGAGCAAAAAATGAGAACGTCTTTTTAAGTTATGAAATTCACTAATGTGTTATGTGCCACCATCCAGTGCGTATAGACATCTCTGCCGCCTTTTTTTTTTTTTTTTTTTGAAAGGTAGAGGCCAGCTAACTTCCTGGTGGGTAGCACTTGTAGGTGTGCCATCTGGGTCAGCATGTAGCTGTGGGTGTGTTGCTATTTCCATTGATGTCATGGTGCTGTCTGCTGCTGGGTGCACCTCGCTGATACAGGGTTTGGTCAATGGTCATCTTGTCAGTCCATGCCTAGAAGAACTACTTTGAAGAGGTTGTATGTATTGAAACTCATACAGAATCACACAATCGTTTTGGTTGGAAGAGACCTTTAGGATCATCAAGTCCAACCATTATCACAGCACTGCCAGGTTATCACTAATCCCTAGGCACCGCATCTACACATCTTTTAAAAACCTCCGAGGGTGGAGACTCCACCACCTTCCTGGGCAGCCTGTTCCAGTGCTTTACAAACCTTTCTGTAAAGAATTTTCTCCTAATATCCAACCTAAACCTCCCCTGGCACGACTTGAGGCCATTTCCTCTTCTGTCACTTGTTACTTGGGAGAACAGACTGACCCCCAACTCGCTACAGCCTCCTTTCAGGGAATTGTAGAGTGTGATGAAGTCTCCCCCAAGCCTCCGTGTCTCCAGGCTAAACAACCCCAGTTCCCTCAGCCGCTCATCATAGGACTTGTTCTCTAGACCCTTCACTAGCTTCATTGCTCTTCTCTGGACAAGCTCCAGCACCTCAATGTCCTTCTTGTAGTGAAAACTGGACACAGGACTCAAGGTGTGGCCTCACCAGTACCGACTCTGGGGGGAAAAATTACTTCCCTGCTCCTGCTGTCCGCACTATTTCTGATACAAGCCAGGATGCTGTTGGCTTTCTTGGCCACCTGGGCACACTGCTGGCTCATGTTCAGCTGCCTATTAACCATTCTGACAGGCAGTTTTCCAGCCACTCTTCCCCAAGCTTGTAGCATTGCTTGGGGTTGTTGTGACCCAAGTGTAGGACCTGTACGTGCTTATGCAAATGGCTTATGGCATTTGGGATGGGCATCTAGTTTCAGTTACTCTGCCCCAGCAGAGGAAAAAACAGTTCAACTGGACTGCAAGGCAAGAGGTGGCCAGCCTTCCCCAGAGGACAGGGTGGTAGTTTGTAAACCTTCACTTGCTGCAGCAGCCTAGTGAAAATGAGCCACTTTGGTTTGCAGTGAAGGATTCCGAAGGTGACCTTGAAAAATGTAAGATGCTCTTACATATGCCATGCTGGGTATGTTGCATAATGGCTATAAATACATATGTGGATATAAATTCTTGTTTAGCCTTTCAAAGGGTTTATAGCTTGCTGGACTCTTCCTGAATGGGATCACTAAATGAGAAAACCTTGAAACGAAGACTTTTCCTCTTTTCTTGGCCATCAAGGTTATTCCTTACTTATAACTACATAACAGTACAAGTTTATTGGTTGGTTCGAGATGAAGTAAAATACATCTGAAGGTTTATACTTGTGAGATCTGTATTAATGTCCTCTTGTCATTGGTTTTGAGATGAAAAGAAATTAAGTACTAAGACTTGCAATGCCTTTGAGTGATCTGTAGCTATTTTCATGGCGCTAACATTGCTGCAAATAGCCTGCCCTTTCTTTTAAGGGTAAGGAAAGGAGGTGGCTTTAAGTATATCACAGATATCCTCCACTGGGAAAAGACTGGGTTTTGGAGTAAACAACATCCTGCTCTTTGCACTTGATGAGGTTGTATTTGATAAATAAGGAATGACCCTCTCAAAGGCCTTTCTTCATCTGCTTCTGTACTACTGGGTAATGACTCACACTTAAACTGACATCAGAGATGGTCTAAAACAGCTTGTCAAACCTCAACAGCAGCCCCCTGTCATTGTGCCCATGGGGTCTGACGGCTCCCTGGGGGGGTCTGTCAAAGCAGAGCTTGGCAGCCAGGGCTCGTCCTGCTGCTCCAGCCAGGACACTTGCAGCTGAGGGCACTGAGGCAGTGCCGGGCACTGGGCACCTCGCTGAGGACAGGCCGAGGCTGGGTCAGGGTGTGCAGGCGGGCCTGGCGTGGCTGACCCCGTGGCTGGGCAGGGCAGGGCTGTGATGAACTGGAGCCCAGACCTGCCGGGGTAGGGCCTGATGGCCCCAGGGCGCTAACGTGGGGCCCTGGGCCAGAAGGGCTGGTCAAGGACAGTCTGGCAGCAGCTCCATAGCTATCTGTAATGCCTTTTCCACAGAAAAGGCATTGAGAAGGAATTTGGCAGTGCCTGATTGGGTCACTCTTCCAGTGCACTTCCAGTGGCTCTGGGCTCTCCTTACCCTGTCCCTGCAGCTCAGGCTGTGGGTAGCCAGCCCTCCCCTCAGCCACCGGGAGCCTGGATGCTGCCGCAGAGTGACTGGGACGTGCTGTCTGGTTACCCTTCTATTTCAGAGGTTCCCTGCAAGTTCCCTTTGGTTCAAATTACCTTTGCTGTTTACTTCTCCTGTATGAAACAAGGAACCAACTTCTGGTGGTTTTGGCACCTGGAACGGTTTTGCATAGTTAGGAGCTGCATGAGCCTTGAAGAAGCCCGGCACAGTCACTGTGTTCCCAGTCTGACCTACCTCCTTGTTTTCTATACTGAATGGGAGGCAAATGCTTGAGGCAGGAACCGTTTCTGCCTTACTAGCTCTGAGTCTCACATTGTGCTTTGTGTTACTCTGTATCTGTTGCAACAAACTTTGCAGAGATTAAAATTTGTGGAGGGGAGAAGCAGGCAGATGCAGAAATACGTGACTGAATAAATAGTCTCTAGTCCCTGTCAGGTATTCTCACTAAAATTGTCAGTACTGCAAATGTCTGTTTCTGTCTCTATTTGAATTTGCCGAGGTCTGGCCCAGTATTTCCAAAAATGTATTGCATAAAATTTGGCAAAAGCTTAAACATGCTGATGGAGGACTTTTTAAATTTTTTTTTTTATTTAATGAGAATTTGAAACTGCCTTCCTGAATGGAAGTGGACATACTGAATTTTTTATTAAACTTTTAGATAACATGAAGTCGGGAGTGACTCCATGTACATCGGAGGATTGGCTGAGAATTTGCAAGGTTCTTGACAGCCTGAAATAGCTAGGGAGAAGAAATGGCATGGTGCAAGAGAGAAATGCTTAGTGTGAAGGCAGCAGTGGCTAACAGCAAAGGTGGGAAATGGAGAAGGGGAAGAACTGTTCAGGTGGAAAAGGAACTGGAGGTTGAAGATGAACACCAAACAAACATGACTCAGTGTCATATTGTTGTGAAAAGGCAAGCATGCTCCCCAGATACTTAAACAGAGTGTACAAGAGTTGTGATGAAACTGGCTTGCCATTTAGAATAGACAGTCTGCATCGCCTACCCAGGTGAGTAGCAAATAGTGAAATGTGAAAAGAAAGGACTGAGAAGCAGAAAATCTGCTAACTGGACCACCTTTCAGTATTTAGTTTCTGAGCTAAGTGGCCATATGGATAAGTAAGGGCTATTATAGGAAAAGAAATTATGTGCCTTACCTACTCTGAATATAAGGAGTAACAGGTATAAATTGAATTGATGGATAATTAAATCAGACATTACAGAAGCTCTCGAACAGACAGTTCAGTGCTGCAGAAAACATGAGGTGTGTCACTGGAAACCTAAGAACAAGTGGTGCTAACCTGTTGTAATACACCGACACCTAGTATGTGTGCTGAACGGGTGTAGAGGCCTGGACTACAGAGCTTCCTGAGGTCCCTTCTAGCACTGTTCTCTATTTTAGTGAGGGAGGCTGCTTAGTTGCAGTCGTATATTGGAGTGCTATGCGAAAGACTTACTACTTGTGTGTCCTGTGTCAGCTTTGGGAGCTGTATAAGTTGCAGGAAGGAGGTGTGTGCTTGCAGGTCTCCTGATCCACTGAGGTGAAACTCCCTCTTTCCTTTTGCCCCGGTAAAGTGGCCCAGGCACACCTAACGGTTTACTTGGGGTATTGTTCTCTCTCACTTCTATGGTAATGAGTTATGTGTCCATGAATCTTTTGTCTCTACTCAAGTGACTAATTCAGAGCCTCTTTCTCTGTGTTAAAAACCCTAATCCTCTTATGCCAGGGATGCCTGGTACAACACTACCCAAATACTTGTGAGATTAGCAAAGATGCACTTAGTGCCTCATCCAGTGGTGCCCAGGTTTGTACATGTCATTGTCCATGACTCTTTTTGAGATATGGAGAGCCTCCTTGCAGCCGAATCCCAACACAAACCTCTGTAGACCACGAGGATGGATATGTGGAGGAAGACAATAGGCCTAGCTAAGTCATAGTCCAGATGCCTGCGGTAACTGATGACCATTTAAGAGATGTCTTGGCAAGACACGACAACAGAATGTCTACTCCATGGTCCTCCACTTCATGGCCTGGCTATCAGAAGTTGTTTCTTCACTTCTTTGTGACCATTGCAAAATTGTTTCATCTTGCAAAGAGTACTGTTAGCACTTAGGTCTTCTCTTTTCCTGATGTTTATCTCAAGTAACAGGTTTCTTCACAATCTTCCCTTGCAAAAGACACGGTAGTCTTTCCTGGCTTAGAATCAACTCTTTCTTGATAAAATGTGCAGGGTTTCAATTAAGGTCTTGCAGTTCCACGTTCAAAGGTACTAATAAGTCACTATCTCTACTAAAGATAACTAAAACTAATACTACCTAGAAAGCCATGGTTTAAAAGTGTGTTGTGCACCACTTTTCTGCATAATGAGAGATTGTCTTTGATTTGAGAAACAATTTTCATTGTTGGTCTGTAAGATTTATTTTGGCCAACAAATCCAGCTAATATCTAGTAGGATGATAGCCCAGCATTGCCTGTTGGTGTCTTGATTGTACACTTGGTTCTAGTTCCATGCTCTAGTACAAAATGAAACAATCTCTTTCCCAAGTCACTTAACCTTCACCAAGACAACTCCTCTCTCAGTGAAGGATCTGGGTAAGATTAATGCTCTTACCCTGACAGCTGAAGCGTGCCTAGGTTTTCATCTCTGTCCCTTGAAAATTGCACTGGCCTTACTTCCTCCTTCTTCCCCTTCATCCTCATTTTAATTGGTTCAAGAGCATTTTTGATCTTTCTGTACAAGGCACAGCTGTTTCTGGTTAAGAGGGGTAGGAGTATAGCCTGAAGTACCTAATTCCACAATCTCACTAGACTGGGGTAAATACAAAGCATACTGAGCTCTGTTAAGTGCAAGTTATAGTGCAAGCACCTACTTGCTTTCTGGGACAGATAGTAGGTGTAAAATATTCAGGTATGGATATTTTTGAATTGGTACTGTCAAAGTGGGTACCGAATATGAAATTTTCTAGGAATATGAAGTGGACTTGACATTGTTAATACTGCTGTTGAGATTGTCCCAGTTTTTAACTCCGTTTCTTGTGTTTTTGGCTGTTGGCTACAGCTTGCTGAATCAATGAAAAGAAACTAAGTGAGCATTAGTTTATTTCTAGGAGTAGCCATTTGCATTGTATGCTGAAGCAGAAACATTTGATAGCATTTTATGGGCAGATATCGCAGTGGAGTGAGTCAAATGTTAAAATACAAACTGTGCCTTTTCTTCAGGTCTTTTGCTGAAAGGTTGACTCAGAAGGGGTCTGAGGATTGACCTGGAGCAGCTTGACATTGAGCAGTACACTACCGATTGTTCTAGTGTCATCTTTCTCCTGAAGATAAAAGGGAGATGGGATTCTTTCTTTTTAAGCTGAAATGGGCGGCCAGAGGGAGAATGCTTCAGCATCCTACTTTAAACAGAAAAGGAGCAAGAAACAAGCATAACAAAAGCTGTTCAAAACTTTGCTTTGAAGCTTCCAGTTTCTACTGAATCTTTTAAATCTCTACTGTAACCTTTTCCTAACCTCCTCTTCTCTGCTACAGCATTTGGTTTCTCTAATTGTATTTTGCTTCCTAGAAACCTTTGCTGTCATAAAAATGAACATTTCTCTTATGTCTTAATATAGATCCTACCGACGCTTCACATTTTAACATCATGTTCTTAGTCATTATGAAACTTCCTTTTTGTTATTCTCCTGGACTCTGCTGGACACCCATGTCTCCACTGTTCCTGTTAAAATTGCAGGTAGTCTGAGGCAGGGGTTCAGTGTTCAAATTTTGCTGCTTAGTAAGCCAGGCTTTTTGCAATTTTTCTCTGCCACATGTGCCCAGGTCTGTTCCTGTGGAAGGAGAAGATAAAGGTCTTCCAGGTATTGAGTTCTCACCTAACTTATGCAAAAATAGCTGATGGGGTGACTACCTTTTGAATTGCCCTTGCTGAAAGATTGCTTGCTTGAGTTTAATCCTTATTAGACAGCACATTTGTAGTGAGAAAAGCCTGTACACTCTAACAGCATCCCCTGTGATGAAAAAAGCTAGATGATGTCGAGAGGCAAGGCCATGTGAAACCAGACACTGCCTGTTCTTGCGTTCATAGTGTCATATTAGAGCTGGTACTTCTAACATGCCGAGGTGATGGCCAGATGCCCCTGACCACGCTGCTCACCCACGGCCTCTACAGCTGATGTTCCAGATCTGCTTGTATGGGAGGTGCAATATGTGAACAACTGTCACACCCACCACAACATCAGACTTAGCATTAAAAAACTGGAAGGAATGCAGTGAGCAGCTCAGTAAAATTTGAGTTGCAGATCTAATAGGAGTGGTGCTTATCTATGGGTTTGGTTATCCCATGACTAATCAACCTTCTGTTTGGATGAAGGTTGCACTTTCGGGGTGTCAGCTGTCCCTGCATAGAATTTTTACTGAGCATTATTGGGACTGAGATGTGAATGCATCTGTGCTCCTGCTGCCTAATAGAAAAGACTAGTTGAAGTTTAGAGACTAATGCACTGAGTACTGGGGCCAATTCTTTGCAACAAGCATTTAAGGAACATTCTCCCTTCTCCTCCCTCACCTCTGTTGGTGCGGGTATGGGTTGTGTCTCCTTGTGTCTGGCTCTTCCCTTGCTTGCACATTGTACCCTGGACCCCCTTGTCCCCCAGCCATTGATTCTAGAGGCAGGAGCCAAAACCAAGTGATATTTTCTGTAAAGAAAACCAAATGTTATGTGTGTTTAAGCAGTTTTGGTGTGGCCGTTGCTTTTCTTTTACTCTTTGGGACTAGCTGAACTCATTGTTCTATGTACTGGTGGACCCCGAATGCTTTCTAAAGAAAGGAGACAACACAGGTCCATCTTAAGTTTTGCTTTCTATGACCACTGCTGTAGACAGCCATTGTAAGTTGTCTAGTCTGTAATTTAGAAGTGGGAGGAGAAAGTAAGCAAGCTTTTAAAGTCAAGTAAAAAAAGTTAGATTTTTTTCTAAGCGGAGTCTCTAAGCACCTCTTTTTCTGTGTCTTCAAGAACTCTCTGCTACTCCCTACTCATTCTTTTGTGGTTGTTCCTGTTTTTTTTAAAAACATTAAAACCCCTGATCAAAATGAAAAACATATGTTCCCCAAAGAACACATCAGCTGTGATTTGCTTGCCAAGGTTTGAGAAGAGTGACCAGAATCTGTTGAGTGGTAGTCGTAAGGCGCTGAAGTGAGGACAATAGGGCTGCAGGAGAGACTACAGAGCCTTTTTGTAGTAAAGACATTTGCCTCCTCTCCTACCACTATGCATATTGCAGCCTGAGTCTTGCTTATAGGATTAATAATTTTCATGTCTGACTGCACAGTGAACATGTGCTCTGGAGGAAGACACAATGCTATTAAACATCCTTTAGATTTGTGAGTGATGCAAATTAAAACTCAAGGGTGAGCGTTGAGGGATGTTAATATTCTACATTATCCTTTGAATCCAGAGAAGCATCTAAGCACATGCTTAAATAAATGCATATGTGGTACTACTTTAATGATATGGTATAGTACATGCTAAAAGCTGAGTGACATGATAAATGTTATACCAACGCAAAAGTACCTCTGACTGATACCACCACTTCCCTGTTCTCATAAGAACAACAGTTTTCTAGGGGGACAGGGAAATGATTCCTTTTCAAAGCAAACTGGTTATACTGGTATAAAATCTACAGGTAGATCAGATGAAGCTTCATAGGATTCTAGTGTGCACTCAGCTCTGCCAAAGTGAGGGTGAACTGTTTCTGCTCAGGCTGCTTTAGTCCTGAATGCAGTTACTGAAGAACTCTGGGACAGTGTTCTCCAAACATTTTTGATCATGCACCCCTATCAGTAGAATTTTTTTGAGCAGACACCCTCGATCTATGCATATATATTTATTAATAAATTAGATACATGCACTCTATACTAATATACTACATATATTATAAAACATACACAAAAATAGAAATTAAAAAAGGTTGCGATAAAGATTAAATAAGCAGTATTTAAACTTTATTTTTTATTTGTTAACAATACAAAAAAGATATTTTCTTCTGGCACTGCGGTGGATTGTCTTGTGCACTCCCTGTCACACCACGCTGGAAATCACTGTGCTAGGGCCTATGAAATTCACACGTGGGCAAGCAGGACTGTGGTCGTTTGTGCCCAGCTGTGACAGACTGCTTCAGTCAAGCCCAGAAGGAGAATTTCTGTAAAGTGGCTTGTCTCTCTCCCTGCCAGGAGTACTACCAGACCCTGTGATGAAAAGCAGTCTGTTCACCTTGTTTCCTTTGTCCTCTCTCTCATCCCCAAATAAATAATGTTCTAGCTTACCTAGCAGGCTTGATGTTTTGATCTCACAAGGTTATAAAAACTCCAGGCCCAGCTTTGCTAATAACCTAGAGGCTTTATTTTTTTCTCCACTCAAACATTGATGGGAGTTACAGCATTTAGGACCTAGCAGAATCTGGCCTAAAGGAGGAGCGTAATCAATTCTTGATTTGGAAGGGAAAATGCTACCTATTTCGATCCACTCACAGTTGGTGAGGGGGAAAGGAGCTGCTGCATCAGAGGTGGTGGAAGAAGCTGATGGGGTTAAATGAGACACAGCATCTCTTATTTTTCTTAATTTTATTTTATAAGCTGGTCAATGTAAGTAAAGAACGAACAGAAAGAAATGTTGCTTAAATAAGAGACCTTTGTAAACATAGCAACAAGTGGCCAAGGAAGTGGAAGGGCAATGCAAAGAGCCAATCTGTCTTTAATATAAAACCAGCTTTGGCAGTTAAGTCCAAAAGGCTTAGGAAGCAGGAGGCTCCCTGTGGAGATGCATATTTTTCTCCTGTATTTACCTTGCTATTCTTGCACGCAGAGCTGAGAGAGCAGGGAGAGACTTAGCAACCAAAACTTGAGGTTCTTGGATACTCCATTTCCTGGGGGATTCCATATTGAAAGAGCAGTTAAGAACAAAATCAAAATGAAAGAAGGTTTGGAAACAGATGAGCATTCTTGATGCCAGAGCTGCAATGCTGTTATTCTGACTTGAGCAGCAGCATAGGCTGATCTGTCCTGGAGACCAAGATGACACTCGGGTTTGTGATAAATGAATACTGACTGAGGCAGTGTCTCAGTGAGGGCGTTTTTTTTCTAGGAAACGCAGTGGTGAAGAGGCAGAGATGTTTGGATGTCAGTGGCAGTAAAAGGAAGAAGAGTTTTGCCATGTGAGAGCAGTGACTTGCTTAAATAACCCTCTGTTGTTTGTTATTTAAGTGAATACTGTGAGGCATCTAGAGAATTGAGTTTTCCTTGTAGAAAATTATGTAGTGCTGATAAACAATGATGTGCTCCACACAGATGTTGGGCCCTTCCTTGCCAGCAGGGACTGGCCAAGGCAGGAAAGGGAATTGCATCAGCAGCTCTATGTGAATTTTTTCACATCTGCTATGAAATTATATTGATTTTAGTGGGCTGGCTGGTGGGGCTATACAGAAGATTGTATTTCTGCCTTCGCTCACTTGCAGAAATATACACATCACTTTTTTTGTGTTTTGTTTTTAAGTCCACAGAATTTGAATTCCCATTTTAAGATTTTGAATGGTACTTCCATTATGTTGAGAATGATTGAAGATGGTGCAGCATGCCCATACCTGTATATTGTAGGAGAGGAGCTAGGGAATACAGCTTTCAACACTTTGATGTAACATTACGCTGTCTTCAAAATGAATGAGAAGTCTCCAGTGGCAGACCTCCTTCACCAGTAGTTATGGCATTTGATCTGTGCTTACCTGCTAATTAGGTATTCCTTGCAGGAAAGGGTTTAATGGAAAAATGATGTATGAAAGTATTACTGTAGACATCAGTACTGTGTTAATCCACATGGGCCAGTGCTCAGGAGCAAGGGAGAGAAGTGGAACAGGAACTCTAAGGGGTTGGGACATCTAATTTTTTCTTTTTGAGCAGTCATAGGCTGGCCAGGCACCAGTACAGATCTTTATTCTGTGACTTAAAACTGAGTAACACAGAGTTGGACACACTCCTAACCTACGCTGCCCCAGCTGACTATGTGTTCTATCTGACAGCTAATCCTTGTCTCCAGGCAGGTATCCTTGGAAACAGAGTTGCAGACTTAAGGAATTCATACTAACATAAGCCTCATCTAATCACCTAAGAGAAATGCCAAGAGAATAGGAAACTTCCAGGTATGGCAGTGTTTAAAAAATGCAGGAAACATAGGGCACGGAAAGCAGCAGAGAAGTGGAGCCTGGGGAAGATCCGGGTCAGATAACAGCAAGCAGCTGGGGGAACCTGGGAATGTGCAGAATGGAGCAAAGGAAAATAGGCCGTAGGTCCCAGTGCCGACCTGAGACATGGATAAGTGAGATGATAGGATTAGTCTAGGATAGCAGAGTATATCGATCACAGAGTAAAACATTCATGGAGTTCTTTCATGGAGTTCATTCATTCCCAGTTCTTGAACTCAAGAAATACTTGCTCTGGCTTTGTGGGCAGGCAGTTCGGAAGGGAAGCACCACTTCTGTCTTTGAACAGAAATCAGATTTCACAGCCCTTACTTGAATGGGAACTTTTCTGTTTACTTGTCACTGAGTAAATACTCGCCTTCATGACATCATGAAATCATTAGTCAACCTGATAGGAAAACAGCAGCTTACATCCTTCCCCTTTAAGTACATAAGAGCATGCAGGACATGACAAGGGACCAGGGTTTATAGAGCGAGAAACCTATTCAAACTTCCTTAATACTATTTTATTAAAGCATTAAGCATGCCATTGATTCTGTCTATGGCTTCTAATCAGTCACAGGCTTTTTTTTTTTTTTCCAGATGGATTTTTTTTTAATAGTGGGAGATTTAGCTCTGGCATAGTAATCCAAAGATCTGTTCTGAACCCTACTGTGAAAACTCTGTGTTTCTTCTGTAAGAGGAATAATATAGCTAGGAAATGTGAAGCTCCAGTCACTGATGTCTTAGACCTATAAGTGACCTAATCTGTGGTTATGGAATGGGAAGCTATTCTTTCTGTTGTGATAATGCCCAGAGGCCTCTGTAGGAATCCCAAATGTGTAGTGCTTGTCAGTTTGCAAACAGAAGGACAAGTTTTGCAGTGGTTGTTTCCATGTTACTAATTTAAATTTACGTCGCAGGTGCATCCTGTATAATAATACCTGCAGATTCAAGGCACTGATGTTTGGGCCTGTTTTTTATATAGTAGCAAGATTTATTGGCTTTGTCTTTCACCCCACTATTTAATATGACCCAGATTTCATCACCAACAACCATTTATCTATGTGTTTATTTAGTGTGAGCACACCATGAAGTTCTCTGAAAATCTCTGTGATTACTAGGTCCAAAATGAGAAATACAAGGTACTTCCCCTGAGATGTATAATACAAACTACAACTTCCCAAGAAGTGTAGAGAAGATAACCTCCAAGTGTAGCTGTGATCTGTGTGATGGATGGCTCACAGTAATCAAATCCTGTATGGTGACATCAAATCTTTTCCCTGCCTGATCTTAGAGTACAGCATATTAAGACTGTGTTTGAGGAGAGGGACTTGAGCTCCGAAGTGAGAAAGCAACTCTCCTGGAAGGCTGTGGGAGAAGATACATGATGCTCTTCTTTGCAAACACAGTTCCATGGCCTAGTTCCTGCTCTGCATGCACCCTGGCAGCTGTGCAGCATGGCTGGGCTGTGGGGGGAGCTGGCTGCTGGGTGCTGGGTAGGAGTTGAGGGGTAATGCTGTGTTGCTAAGGGACTGCTATTGCTAAGGAGGAGTAGCGATGTGTTGTTGAGGATCCAGCTCTGGCTTCATGCACTGTTTAGTTTCAAATTGTGCTTCTGGCTCACCCTCTACAGATATAACTCCCTGAAAGCCTTCCCTGGGGGTACAGTGTATGTAAACACATCTGTGTCACCCCAGAGTTAACACAGGTGGTATAAGTAATAAATCCACCTTTTTGCACAGATGACTCCTTTTTTCTTTTTTTTACACTGAAGAAATGCTCTGCTTTCTTAAAACTGGGAAGTTGTGTGTAAGAGTTACTAGGAAGCCTAAGCAGTTGGAGTGCTGTGGAGTGTGTCGTGTATCCTGCATGTGGTAAAAAGAGCAGGGATGTGCATGGTGTGTAGAAGTCATTCGTTGAACTTTCCAGCTGCTTGGCTATTTTGAGTTCAGACATTCAGACAGACCGTGGCACTGGTCACTTCTAAGGGCAGGCAAAACAAGGACAGCAAAAGCCACAGGAGTCAAATAACAAAATTATACTGTGTGTAAAGGACGTGTAAAGGAGGCCTGGCCCTAGCATGGATTGCAAATACGTGACCTCCACTTGCATCTTTGGTGTCCTAAGAAAACATTCAGATTTTCATCTGCCCCTAAGCCTAATGCACCAGTGAGGACTATGTGGCTTGTTAACTGCTTGTCCCAAGTGTTTTGAGAGTGTTGGGGAAGAACATGGAGAATATAAATGAGGAAAATGACAAGTTTAAAAGCATCTTTGTAAATGCAGATGTGTTATGATCTTCTTTGATAGAGGTGGTACAGCCCACAAATGAGGGTGCCTGTGACTGAAGTGTTGATTTATTTTATTATTACGATCTCTGAAGTAATGAGAGCTCCTTCACCTCCTAGTCTGGGGAGTTTGTGAAGCTCACCTAGAAATGCATTTGGTACTTTCCCACAGAGAGTAAAATCTAATGGAGGCTGGTACAACCCAAAGGAAGCAGGTTTGGAAATAAAGCCTGAATATTATCCCCATAGAGCTCCTGGCACCAAGTTCCTTGCGCACATTCTGGGAGCACCCTGCTCATCACGCTGTGCTAAATGGGTGCAGCCCTAGGTGCTTAGTTCTCTTCATGGCAAGTGCATTGAGTGCTTTGGAGACCATGTGCTTATCCTAAGAAGTATTCTCTGTCTTCTCCAGGAAGAGGTTGTAGATGCTGGGAAGCAATTGCAGAGACCAGTACTGTAGCTACCTTAGCTCATGCGGGATGGAGATGAATCATTAGGAGGTTCTTTACTGAAATCAGTGGGTTTGCATGAAAAGGTTGTCTCTAGTGTATTACTGAATTGACCGGGTTTCCGGTTGATTATTTTTTTTTAATAATCAGTTTTTGATCAAAGCAGAAAACCATTTCCTCATGACACTTGCTCAGAAACAAGAGGTTAGTTCTTCAGTGGCATATGTGTGCATTGCATGTAAACGTGTAGGACGATGTGAAAGCTTTCAGCATCTCAATAGTTAGATCACTTACTTATTGACTTTTATTTGCAAAAGATAAGTTAAATGCCTGGAAAACATCCTAGGCTATTTTCCCTTCTTCAAACACAAAATTCCTCCATTTGGAGGCAGCATCCTGACATCAAATACTGCTAATGCTTATACAGGTCGATTTTTATTTTAAATTGCTGGAAAGGAGCAAGTTGCCTGTATGAAATAGTATCTGTGAACAGTGTTGCACTGTAACAGACCAGGAGCATGGGAGAGAAAGATGTGATGATGGATTGCATCTCCAAGAGTAACCAGTGCAGGGGAGGGGAGATGGTCTGCCATGGGGCCATCCCAAAGCAGCCTTCTGGGATTTGGTTATGAGGGTCACCCTGGGGTAATGGAAGTTGATCCATGCTGCTTTATAGAGTTATTTCATAAATGTGCATAGGTGTGCCTACAGCCAGATGCATAACTGCTCTGTGATCTACAAAAAACTGTATTACAGGTGCTGTATGAAGTCAGCATGTTGATGGGTGTCTCTAATGTGCTAGATATGCTCCATGTCAGCTGGACTGCCAGGAGCAGCCAGTCTGCTCTGATGGTTTGTCCTGGTTTAAGTTAGAACAGCACTAGTTCTGTTCAGTGATTTGACTTTCCAGCTCAGTCTCTGCCAAGTCCCTGCACTGTCTGAAGTTCACAGTGTGTTTGTGCAGACAGTGTCTGCTTCTAGCAGTGACAACGCTGGATGTTTACAGTCACTGCCAGGGACGGGGATGCAGAAAGGCTCTTGCTGACACTTGCTCCTGTGCAGACCAAGGTCACTGCTACATCCTGTGTCCCACGGTGGGGGTGCCGTAGAGCAAGAGGTAACACATGTTGGGGAGGAGCGGACAGAACAGGTGACCCTAAACTGACCAACAAGGTGTTCCATCCCATATACATCATCTTTGCTATAAAGCTGAGGGATCACAAGGGTTAAGCCTTTTCTTCAATGGCTGGTGTCAGAAAAGAACTCTGTCCGTTCTTCTACCTCCAGTCCCAATCCATGTGTTTCTGCATCCAGTTCTGGAATTCAGCTTTTGAATCTGGTTCCCACCTGCCTCGGAGTCCAGTCTGGGTATTCTCCAGTACCTGCCCTGCAGCATCAATCATGACAGTGACGTAATTGCTGTCAGGGGGGTTGAGTTCCATATTGGTTTTGTATATATTTCATTATTATTATTCTTTTCATGAAAGCAGTTTTAGTTTTCTTTTCCAATCCGTAAGTCTCTCACCCTCTTTCTCTTCCCTTCAGGGGACGGAGAGGGGTTAACAGAGAACATCTGTCATTCCCTAATGGCCAGCTCAGTCCTAACCCATGACATGGTTGAGTGCAGTGAAATGCTAACAGAAAACTGCAGTGGCAAAAGAAAGTGGTATGGGCAAATGCCATGGAAGCTGCAGCAGCAGGAAGTTCTTAATTTCTTCACTCTACCAACTAGCGCACAGGGGAAATGGTTAGGACCCCTTGGTTATCAGCCCAGGCCCTAGCAGGCCACTGTCACACTGAGTGGGAAAGCTGTCTTGTGTTGGGTGGGAGCAGGTACATTACTTCTCCCTGGCCTGTGCCAGGTTGACGTGCTAGACTTGATTCTCAGGGGTTTTTCTATAATGCTGCAGAAAGTTTGATGAGAATCTGGATCCAGTACACAGCAGGGAAACAAGGAGGGAACCTCCTTGGTTTACTAAGTACTTTGCTGTATTTTGCTTTTTATTTTAAATTTTACTGTTTGGTTTACTAAATGTGTTTTTTATTTAACTTGTCATAACTCAGCATTGTCTGGTGTGACTCTTGCATGGAGCAGCTGTGTACTGGTTTTCAGTCCTTTTTCATTTGTCCTTGGATTGCTTTTAGACCCAGCTCTTAATTATCTCTATGGATAGAAGTCAGACTGCAATGTGTGGATTACTTTGTGGCTGACACTGTGAGGAAAACAATCTTTTTTAGTGCTGGGGGTGGAAGAGAAAGTGCCCTTTCATGGAAGCTGTTTGAAACTATTTTTGTGACTGTGGTTATTACATGCAGACGTGAAAGCATTGTCAAAGGCTTACTTACAGAGGTTGGAAAAGATTTGCCAATCATATTTTGCTAAATAGCTTGGAATACACTTAACTGAAAGTAAAGGTAAAGCAGAAGTGTGTGCTACCACATGCCCAGGCGAGTGCCCAAAGTAAATTCCTGGGGGAAGGTGACCTAGTAAAAAGTTTCCCAGAAGCATGAGCTGCTGAGCGAGTCCTTATGGTCTAAGAGGAGAACCTTCTTCGGAAGGACTATGTCCAGTTTCTTCTTTCTTGTGTAAGAAAGCCAATACAGTGTCTGTTTTAGGGGTGGGTTTTTTATTATGTAGAGCTTTTTATTGCATCTTCGCCTAGGTTGGCTCTGAGCTCCAGGCAACTCCACAGCATGGATCATGTTTTGATCATTTGTATATAATTTTTATACTAGGCAGTCCTAAAGGAAAGTAAGATTAATCTATCAAATGCAAATGCAAACATCTACTTGCCCTAAAATATTGGTGAGGACTGCAGCTAGTATAAATTAGGATGACTTCTTTGACTTGACAAAGTAGACTTGTCACGGAAGCTTTGTTTGCTTTTTTGATGAACAAAATCATGGAGCATAACATCCCACATTAAAGACCTGGATACTTGCTGCCTAGTTCCTACAGGAGAGCAGTATCTGAAATTAACTGGAATAAAATGCAGAAGACAACTGTTACATGCACTTAGCTCAAGCTGTCTTGACAGGCTTGTCATAGGGCTGTCAAATGGGCTATGGTTTGAGAATGGTCTGATGTACATTTCGTCCAAGCCATTAAGTGTAGAGCTGATAGGAAAACAGATTTTTTTTTTTTTTTTTGCAAGCCAAGATTAGCTCCCCTGCTTTCCAAGGCCCATTAACATCCCACATTAAAGACCTGGATACTTGCTGCCTAGTTCCTACAGGAGAGCAGTATCTGAAATTAACTGGAATAAAATGCAGAAGACAACTGTTACATGCACTTAGCTCAAGCTGTCTTGACAGGCTTGTCATAGGGCTGTCAAATGGGCTATGGTTTGAGAATGGTCTGATTGACTTTGTGTCCAAGCCATTAAGTGTAGAGCTGATAGGAAAACAGATTTTTTTTTTTTTTTTGGCAAGCCAGATAAGCTCCAGTGCTTCCAAAGCTCATGTGAGGGAACTTAGTGTGAAACCATAATTCTGAAAAATCTCACTTGGGAAATATGAAAACATCGGTTTTTATTTTGTTGCAATTTTTTCAGCTCTTTATATTGGCCTCTACTCATTGAGAAAAATGAAATTCTTTAAACTGTCCATCATATTTCATCAATTGACACTTTCCATGAAAACATCATGATTTTTGGATCAATGTGTATTTCCTGTCAGAAATCTTCCATCAGCATTTTTTGATATTCCCTAAATAGGACCCAAAAATCATGTTGTGTACTTTTGGAAAGGTAACTTGTCAGGAATATGAAACAGTCTTTAAGTGATTTGACTTAGGAAGAAGGAATTAATTAGCTTTTCAAACCCTGGTCTTTGAAAGCTATGCCATATGGCAGAGGGGAAAATACTTCCCAATAGCCAAAAAATAACAGGTTCTGTATAGGTTTTTCTTAGGTATACAATGCACCTAAATGTGCTACCCTCGTGTGACTATTAATTGTTAGATTTTTGCTCAAAGAGGAAAATAAAATTACTTCTAAATTCTTAAACTGATGCCTCTACCACTCCTGTGTCTAATTCAGGAATACTGGGGTCTGCTCTATTGCTAATGAAGTTAAATTAATATCAAAGTCAACCCTGGATTAGTGCTCTACAAGGTTTGTTTCCAAACCATGCTGTTTGGATTGGCATATGTATGTTAATACCTGGGCCTATCAGGTATTAGCAAGGGGAATATCTCAGGTATTAGCAAGGGGATATTTTATCATGAACCTCGGTTATGCTTTGAATGAGGTTTTTGCACAACAGAGCAAAAGGAGAGTTTTCTTCCACTATTTTTTCTTACACATCTGATTTGTCCTGCCCAAAATGACAGTGCTTTTGGCCTCCTTAAGATTTGTGTATCATGTTGTACATAACAGTAGGTTTTGAAACTTTACATCTTTCATTCCAAGCCTGTGAACTCTGAGCTGGTAAGTTACAGGTTGGTAACCAGAACAGGAAAAATGCAAAAGGCTAAATTAACCTATTAAAAATGTGCACAAATTACTTAGTCCTGCAAACCAATTAAGTAAGGAAAAAGCAGTTAACTCACTCGGACTTCTAACTTTTTTCCTAATGTGCTGCTCAGTGAGGAAGGCTAGAAACACTAGTGGCGTTGGAGCTGAGGGAAGGGTGTGACTGGTGGGAACCCATCCAAGAGAGACCAGAGATTGTAGGAGGATATGCAGGGACTGCCTGGAGGATGGTCACATAGAAGTTTCACATGAACTTTTTCTGAAGTCTTTCTGGGTTTTTTTCTGCATTGTGTATGTTTGCTGAGAAGCTAAGCATGCAGCCTGCTCTCTCAGTAGGCATCAGAAATACCAAGACTGCTGCAGTTTGCCCTCAGATGAGTTGAGCCAAAATGAGCTCTGCAATGTGCGCAGTGTGAGGGCGAGACGCCAGCCTCTGTTCTACAATCATAGCTCCAGTACAGAAGCACAAATGGTTTCTCCCGCTTAGCTTCTTCATTTATTTTGAGTCTGTTCTTAACAGTTCAAGTAGCTATGGCTCTGGAGGAGACATTCCTTCAGAGTGCACACCAGGAAATGGGACCAACCTGGTCAAAACAGGATCTAGTAGCAGTAATGACTTGCAAGGTGATTGCTGCTGATTGAACATGCAAGGTTTTGTTGGTAGGCAGCATGACAAGGAAGAATGAGAGTTTGTGTGTGCATGTTGCATCATAACAGGAGTTTTATGTTATTTTCCATGTTCTGCAAAGTCACTTAAAGCAAGCCCAAAGTGCTTTTGCTGGTGCGTGTGCTGCCCAGCCAGAGGTTACTCAGTAGAGCTCTGTCCCTGTCCTTGGTGTGGGTCTAACTGCATGTTTGGAAACTCTTAAGAGTGCTTTTGTGTTGTAACTTTGTAACTTGTATTGGAAATCCTGATTGGTTTTTAAAGGAAAAACCCCTGTGTAAATAAATATATTCTCCATGCACACACTTTAGGGCAAAGGAGAGAAAAACATCTGAATTTTACATACAGTCGTAACTGTGTATCAATTCTGAGAATGGAAGACTGGGCAAAGACACTATTTTATTTGACTGACTAAAGCTTTGAAAGGTACATGTATGGAATACTGAACTCTTTCATATCATATTTTCTGAGTGCCATTTAAGTCAACGTAAAATTCCTCAAAAAGTACAGATTCACTATTTACGTTTCTTATGTCATTGGCTCTATATATGGGATATATTTGTTACTTAGATTTGAAAGTCATATTTAAATAATTTCTTTTAGGCTAGTCATTAACTATGCAAAATCCGATTCATGTTAAAAATTCAGCTGTCTTCCCACAGAAATACAATGTCACTCTTGTTTTATTGCCTATCAGTGAATTATGCAGCAATTGTTCTCACTTTGCCAATAAAGGCAGGTTTTTAAGAGAGTGAGATTATAGAAAGGCTTTCAGAATTATATTTAGCCAACAGTTAGGTTGATGTTTGAGTCAGAAAGTGATTCAACTCACTTTTTTTGGAGCTGTGTGGGTTCTGCATGGCCAGTGGGATACAAATCTTGCATATTTATTTCAAGAAGGAGAACAAATAGGAGGTTCTCTGTGACTGGAGCAGGACTGCTAGGTAAGAAAGGATTGTCCTATCCAGTGTAAGTGGCAGTTTTTCATAATCACTTTTCAAGGTAAACTTGTGCAGCTACTGAAGCTTAATTACATAAAGTACCTTTTTGTGCTTCTGACTGTTCTTGACATACTGAAGATGGAGTCCGGCCTATTGTCCATGTCCACCTGTCTCGAGACAGATATACTTCACATCGTAAGACTTAAATGCCTTATGGATGCATTTTGTTTGCTCTAGGCGAGATAAAAATGTTACCCTCTCTCCCAGCTTCTGCTTCTAAAGGCAAGAATTTAAAAATTCTATACTCAGCCTGGAAGGTTGCGTGGGCACTGGAGCTGAATTTCATAGCCACTCAAGACTTCCTCTATAACTAGGAATATGCTCTGTGAGGTGTGTTTTATCAGGACATCGTATCTGCTGTGGAATATCAAAACTTGATTAAGTTGTGGGGAAGGAGGAAGTAATGTACTGTAAGTCATTCATACAGAATTATTTGTAGAGCATTTTAGGTCAGTAACAGTCTAGCGGGCGCTAGCAGAATACAAATCTCCTGATCAAAAGAAGACAACTCTTTGTTAAGAGGCTTTAGTATTACAATAGCAGTTAAGTTTAAGTAAGTATCTCTACTCTAGCCACATAGTTTTCACTTGATAATGAAAACCTTTTATCATTTAAGCTGAAATTTTCTGCTCTGTCCTCATCAGAACATGGTTTGTGTGGGGCTCGTTACTCTGGTCTTGCTATATAGAGGAATGTGCTTTCAGCTGAGCTATTTCACTTCCAGTTTCTCAATCTCACAAATTAAGATTGGAAAGTAAGATATATTTCTTTACAGCACACAGGAAAATAAAATCCACTTCTCTTTGCTTTTTTGGCATTCTCTTCCAACAAACAGATTCACTGTTTTTTGGTGCTATTTTTGCTGTCCTTCTAAAAGCTTGAGTTCACCAAAGAGCACCCAAGCATTATGGCTTAGGAGCAAGTCCAACCACCATATTTGTGTAGCTCCTCATCATACTGTTTAATGCAAAATTTCTGCGATTTCCGTAGTTGTTGCTGTAACGAGGGATGTGAGCTGAGATACAGGGGTACTCAAGAATGAGACCTGACCGACATGATAGTGGATCTTTGCAGAGCCGGATTGTAGAATGGCAAATCTCATGCTCTGACTCAGCTGGGAGAGCTGATGCTGAGATCCAAGGAGCCACGTACTGCAAGGAAGACTCTTGTTAGGCAGAACTTTAGAGGAGAAGCTGTGTGCCTCCTGCTTTTGATCAAGAAGAGTGTTTTCAAGACTCCCGAGGCTGAAGGCTGTTAAAGTAAGGCACAGTATTTACTGGATCCAGCTTTTAGTTTGGGTTATAATCATGACACTATCTTTTGCACAGGAATGTAGAACTGCTCTTAAGCACTGCCCTGTCCATTGGGTTTGACTGTGCTGCCCCCTCTCACATGAACTGATTTTCACTGCATCTGTAGAAGAATAGAAAATTCCCCTGTCTCCATAGCCTTTACCTGGTGACTAAAGCACTGCCATGGGGTGGGAGCATGAAAAACGCTACTTTTAAAAGGAGCTTAATTAGCTTATGGAAGGGATTAGAGGAGAGAGGGCTGTAAGGAGTAGTGTCTATGTCCTTTGTGTTGCAGGCTCAATGTTCCTAATTCAGTTTAATGTAATCTAGTATTTGACTGGATAACCTTGTTAAACTGATACAATGCCGCCAATCTTCAAAGCCTCCCTTTCCTGCATCCCCCTCCCCTCGCCCGCCCACCCCCCA
>NW_010413408.1:0-6087 GCF_000710305.1 Buceros rhinoceros silvestris | reverse complement strand
CCATGACTGCCAAAGCATCTACTGATTACGTTATGGTTCTACTCTTAGGTGAAGATCTCTGCATTTTTCTTCCTGGTTCAGCTGTTCTTGATCAGCGAGAGGACTTTGTTAACGTATCTTGTCACACACTGCAATTAGCAAATGCAACTAGAGCTTTACACCAAAAACTGTAGACAGCCGTTTTGATGAAACAGTAGCAATCTTACGTATATATGTTCAGGCTTTGGATTTATTGTTGTTAACAGTATTGTTTGTAATGTTTGCTAGTATTCTAATAACACATCACCTTATTTGTAATATGTTAAAGGAAGTGATCACAAAACATAGTCACACGGTTTATATGCTTTTAACTAGTCATGGGGAGGGGGAGATGTTGTGGAACACTTGGGGGCAATGTGGGCGGTCGGAAGATTACATGCTGTGACAGGAAGGCAGGAACCGCCCACGATGGGCGAGGCTTCTTAAAGAACTATATAGCCCTGAGTCATTACACAATAAAGCACCATTTTGTGCATCCTCTGTTAGAGTCAGTGTATAAATGGCCCTTAACGGCAGAGGTTAAGTGTCCCGTATCACAGCAAGTTGCCACAGGTTTCTACTGAAATAATTCTTGGATGAGACAAACCCCAGATACTTGATTAAATATTTCAAACATAAAGAACTGATGTTTCCTATCTTTGATGATAGCTGGAATGTCTTTGACCAATCTAGCTAAATGTGGTGGCTTCAGATCTGAAGTTTGAAGGAAAAATGATTGAGGAGTAGAAGATCATCTGAGATTCCTAACCCTGCTTTGGTCATTTAAAAAGTTTTTCTTATGTGGTCAGGTATACCCTGTTGTAATGACAGACATTGGGTATCAAATTCTGATACAAAGAAGGTTCATAACACTCCAGCAGCACACTGAGAGTTATTCAGTTATCAGTTTGAAGTGATGTCTTCCATTTGTTCAGACTTTGATCAAAGTGATTCCATATGCTTCTTTTCAATTTATCCTTGAACACTAAATTTCACAGACGGTAAGTTACAGTGTAAGTGTATTAAATATGACAGAGAAGAATAGTGGAGTTAAACTGGAGTGCCACTGAAAGAAAGGGGTAAAAAAATGATGGTGGCTCTGTTGCAACAACCCCTTAATAACGTGGGCAATGCAAGCTACACTTCCAAGGAAATTAAACATGTTAAAAAGCTATGAACATATGAGATTAAAATATCCGAACAGCCTTAACTCAGATGAGCTCAGCTTCTCAAAATCATGACATGGTTACAATTCTGGTATTTTAGCATTTGTGAAACAGAGTAGGTGCACCTGATGTCTTAAGACATTTGATCATAACTTCTCATGAGTTCTCAAAAGATTAGGAGTAGGAGAAAGCAAGGGCAGGGTTTAGCAGGTAGGCTCTACCTAGGAAATGTAAAAGCTTAAAAATAAGCATTTAGTGGTGGACTCAGAAAATGGTAGGACTGGATAAGAATAGAAGGGTAAAAGACTGAGATGCAGGCATTGAAGATGTGGCAAGAGCAGATGTCTGGACGGAAGAAATGGAGATGGGCAGCAGTTAGGGCAGTAAGGAGCCACAGAGCACAATCCCTTAGGGGCCTTAATATTGACCGCAATCCCTCAAAGACCTTAATATTAACCTCAAGTGTGCTGACCCTTTGCCATCTTCCTCTGGTGATAAATTAGTGCGACTCCTCCTAGGAATGTGTCGTTTCTTCCTTTTAGCAACAGACCTGCTCAGAGCGTAACAGATCCCCATTGCTATGGCTACTCAGCCTGGATAGAAAGGACCTCAGCTGAGGATCCTGCCAAAGCAAGCTTACCATTGGTTTGGCTCTTGGTGCTGAAGCTTCTCTTCCTGATACGTGTTTGCTGTCCTAAAGAACCAAGAAGTTAATTTTAGAAACAAATAATCCTGAGAATAACATTAAGATTTGTATGAAGTTCTTAAAATAAAACATGTGGCAGCTGTTGATGTTGTGGAATTTGAATGCCTTGGTGTTCAAACCTGGAGTTTTCTATGTGCCGTATAGAAGGGACATGGTTTAGACCCAGCTGGCAGCCAAGCACCACACAGCCACTCTCTCACACCAGGAGGAGAAAATACAACAAAACCCTCAAGGATCAAGACTGTTTGGGACTAACTGGCTGAACAGGTTTCTGAGAACAAAGGCAAAATGCAGGGGGTCCTTAATTCGACTCAGCTTCCTACTGCACTTTTCTTCCGCCTTATCTGTGCAGAAATTACTTTGGGGGTGCTGGGGAAACATTTTAGCCCGGAGTTGTCTGAATACTGCATCATACTAAGAACAGAAATGAAATGGAGCCTTGAAATCCCTTAACAAATAAAATGTCCTGAGCCCCATTCAACCACTATTCAGTATTAGACATCACCAAAATAGCAAAAGAACAAGTACAGGCTAAATCTTGCATACGGAAGGATAAAGGCCATCACACTACCAAAGCTAAGTATTCCAGATAGTATAAATCGCTCAGACAAAGCCCTGCCCAAGGTCACATACAACAGGGGATAAAACCCGTGTGTTTTGGGTAGGAAAACTGGACATGTATGGAGATCCTTGCCCCTTAGCCAGGACCGGCCAAGGTCCATCTTCTGGGATTTCAGAACTCTTACCTGGAGAAGTGAGTGAATATTTAGCATGTTGTAAGTTCATGAATGTAAGTGATTAACTAACGTACATGTAATCTTTAGTGCATTTTGGGTTACTACAGTGTATTCTTGGGGGGGCGTTAAGTACTAATAGTGCATTCTTCCATTGCATCTGTGAAAACCTGCAGCAGTGGCGTAATAAACGTGTAAATGAAGTTCAAAGGTGTAGTTTTCTTGAACCTTGCAGTCTGGTAAACCTGTAAGTGATGTTCAGTTGAGTAATTTGCTTGAACCTTGCAGTCATTTTTCGTCACAGAGTCAAAGGACAAAGAAGGCTCACTCACCAATTATGGTCATGGACAAAAGACAGACTCAACATGGGGAAACAAACCCAATTTAATTTAAACAACAAAATCACTACCAAATCGCCAGTCTAGTCACAGTAGGACAATGAGAGACAAAACTAACAAGATCTTAGATACACCTTTCCCCCCATCCCTTCCTTCTTTCCAGGCCCAGCTTTGCTCCCTCCTTCCCAACATATGGCATAGGGAGGGCAGAGGATGGGGATCATGGTTAGACCCGCTTAGCTCCATGTTGCTTCTGCCACTATTTCCTCTTCAAAGCAAACACTCCTTACAGTCTTCCCCTCTGGCAATGTGGCATCCCTCCTACAGAAGACAGTCCTCCGTTAACTCCTCCAGATAGCATGGGAGTCCTCTGGCAGCAGCTGTTCTCCCAGCAATGGACCGTCCTAGTACAGGTCTCCCTTGAAGTCATGGCCTCTTTCAGCATCTGTGCCCTGGTCCAGCATGGGCCTCTCCATGGGCTACAAATGGACCTTTTCTCCACTGCTGATGTCTGAGGACTGCAAGGGCTCAGCCCACGCTCCCAGCACAGACCAAACAGAGGCTGCTCAGGAGTGACTTTTTGACCTCTTCCTCGCTAACCTGGGTGACTGCATTATTGTCTCTCTCCCTCCGTCCTACACCTCTCCAAAACAAAAAAAAAAAAAAAAAAAAAACTCTTCAAAATACACAGTTGTAAGAAGTCTTTTTGTCTTCATAAATCTAACTTACAGCCACTTGCAAAAATACAAAAATACAAAAAAAAAAAAAAAAAAGAGAGCTCCCAAACCATAAAGCCTCTTGCCAAACCTCTTAAATATGTTTATTCATAGAGGTGCTGATTGGCTCAATCTTGGCCAGAGGCAGGGCTGAATCAGAGCCAGGGGAGCTTTCATGAAGCTGCACCAGCAGCCCCATCCCCCACTACCAAAACCTGCCAGACACAAACCCAACTCAAGAACCCACCAGCACTGGGATGTTTGGGAGAACCGTATTATGTGTTCATCTCAGGACCCACATGCCTGAGTCCTACTGATGTGCTGATGGTCTAATTAGCAGCTACTCAAATAAACTCCACCATCAAGGCCTATTAGATAAAAAAGGTTAGATTTTTTTTTCCCCAATAATGGGAATATCCTTCTGTCTTTTGCTGACGTGTTTCGATCTGCAGGGAAAGCTGATGAGTACCAAAGGCAATAGCTGATACAGCCTCTCAGAACTTTTCTGTTCATTGCCAGGCACCAGCCAACCTCAGGTACTCCTGACAAAGATACACAGACTTCTTACAAGTGGCATGTGAAGGTCAACACCAGTATTCATCTGCTGCTCGTGTTTGAGAAGGTGATCTCCTAAACACGCTTAGGGACAACCAGTCAGACTTAGGTGTTTGGGACCAGGAAGTGCAGGGTCCAGCATCAGATGAGAATGTAGAAAAAATGTGGCCAACACTTTTAATGATACTTAAAAAAAAAATGTGCATGATTTTCTGAACAAAACTCTTTTAACAAAAACTTATGAAAAAAATGTAAGGCCATTGAGGTTTTTCCTCCCATGATCTGTGCATGAAGGTTATCTGTAACGTCATCTTCATCTTTGCTTGAGTACAGGATTCTTGATGGTGACATTCACACACCCAAGCTGCTACAGGCAGGGCATTCTTGGTTAGCTGGCTAGGTGCTGTCATCAGCGATTAAATGGCACTGGGCACCATGGAAGTGTGCAGTGCCTTCTGCACCTGTGCAGGGGCCGGCAGGGCCTGATCCATGAAAATGGAATACCAGACAGATAGTCTCCTTCACCTGTGGCTGCTGGCAAGGGTGAGCAGGTTACAGACAGGCTTTGTGTATCTTTCCTGCCTCAGGGTAGCCGGTGCTGGGCACTGGGGCTGAGACGTACAATGTGCATGTCCTCAACTACCAACCCACTTCTTTCCCACCTCCCCAGCTTCCACCAGGTAATTATCATCTTCTCCCCCTCTCCTCTCCGAACACGTAATTTCATCATTTAAGAAATTCCCAAATTCTACATATCTGAAGTATATTTATGTTAAACGTCATGGATATGATGGGTTTTCTGTAGCAGTGAGATGTTTTAGGAAGGAATACATTGCTTATATGTACAGAAAGAAAGCATAAGGTTTGCCTTTCAGCTACATGTACCATGATGTAACAGTTAAAAACTGGCTCAGCAGATACAAGTCATTCTGATAAACTGTAATGCCAGTAATACAATAATATCGATCAGAAATGTCCACCAAAGTCAGTGAGTTCTTGTGGGCTTCAAATTCTTCCTCTTCCAGTAAGGGTTGGTAGCAGTCCCACACACATAGATACCATCTCAGCCTGCAGCCAAATAGCAACAGCTGTTTCTCAGTCCCATCTTTCTGCTGCTCAAGCATGGTCACAAATGTGAGGTCATCAAGGCAACCAGGCTGCAGGGATTAGGGAAGAAAATAGATATTTCCATTCAGCAAAAACAAATGAAAAATGGAAAACAAAAATTAACATGTTTCTGGTCCTGAATTCCTTCCTTAAATCAGTGATACACTGAATTCATGGCAGGAACAGGCTTTTCCTTGGTTATGCTCCTGGTCTTCAGGAGTGCAATAAAACTCACTGGAAGTGACTTCTTTTATGCTAGGGTAAACCTTAGTTTATGCAGCTGTGAAGTAAGAAACACAAAGCTAGTTAGAAGAATCGTGTTTTTGTTAACTTAGTAACTTGTATGAAGCCCATTAGCAACTCGAGAACAAAAACTCTCAGAGAAAGATGAAGGTAAATTAAGAAAACCCCAATGGCTTCTGGAATGTGAGAACAAGACATCCTTTAGGAAACTGAGATTTTGTTCCTGTTTGGCAGCACTGTGAGAATGAAGAAGCACCCTGATAAGACTCTCGAGTACCAAGAGTAGCCGAGCTCAGCCAAAGCTCAGTGCACCTGATCTGCAACTGCGTCTCAGTGACTGCTGTACCTTTTAAGGCATCGATTTTAAAACGTCGGGTTTGACTAGAATTCGCTTTATGACCACATACAACCATATACACGGGGACGCAGCGCCGATGCCACACTTTGAACCAGCGAGCGAGAGCTCTCCAAGCCGGAGCCTGCGGAGGCCGCGCCCAGCTCTGC
>NW_010413407.1:14035-23095 GCF_000710305.1 Buceros rhinoceros silvestris | reverse complement strand
CCCCCTCCACACCCCGCCTGCTGCGGCCCCGGGCGGGGCTGGGGGGGACGCCGCCCGCCCGGAGCGAGCTTCCTGCTCGCCGCTGCCTTCGTTACACTCGTAACCTGTCTCCCGGGGTGGGTCTTGTCATTGTTACTCCCCATTTCTCTTTAAACAACAGCTTTTTTTTTTTTTCTCTTTCCTCTCTCTAAACTTCGGGATGACACTGAGCCGTGTTAACAGCGAGGATCGAGGGATGCTTTCGTACTGAAAACTCCTGGGAACAAAGTTTAAGCTTTGCAAAATGCAGTTCTTTGATCAAGAAGATCTGGTTTTAGAATCCGTTTCTTACAGGGTTTCCTCTACAGCGTTCAAGTACCGATGTCACATTAAACTCGCAGGCGCCGACCTGCGAAGATTTCTGGCTGCACTTGATCCTCCGTCAGCAATAACATCCTCAATGAACAGCTAAGACTGTGCATAAATCTGATCTGCTGCTCCACTGTAGACACTCAGCGCATGCATTAGCTCCAGCGTGGACCTGCACTGTCAGTGAAACTGCTCAGGGATCCCACATGCATATTTGCTAAACTAGGCTGCAGGAATCACACAGCAAATAAATTTGTTTAGAGCAGTCAGTCCCCGTCCTGCAGAGGTGTTTACACACGCAGGCTTAGCTAAGCCTTTGCTATTTCATTTAAAGCCTGGAACTATACAAGGTCTAGATGCTTCTGTCCAAACTGATGCATAGAGAAGATGAATAGATCCAGGTTCATCAGACAATCATCATATGGGATGAGATAGGTTGTAATTACAATAGTTTCAGTGTTCCACCCAGCTGATACATTCTGAGTGTGTCATAAATTATCTTGTAAAATTTTGGATCTAATACAGCACGGCTAGTGATGCTTTTCTCTCCTCTTGATTGCTGCAAGTCTAACTCCTCAGTCAACGGCAAACACAGCGAGTTTAGAGAGAGCAGCACCGCCTTCTGCTGCAGACATTCGTAGCAGGATTAATTAACAAAGACTATCGGCTTCTGAGCTGGGCCCTGACCTTTCCAACAGTTAAGGCTTGCACTCAGCTGTGCTGCAGCTTCCCAAAACAGTGAAATAGCTCTTCCCCTTAGTCTGAGCATGAGTAAAGGTGTTTATGGAACCATAAATGATGAACGGAGAGCATTATTGTTTGATTCATTATCCAATAGTGTACTTTGTAATATAATTGAAGCTAAGAACATCATGGTACACGAAGCTAAGAACAACATGGCAGAAAAATGTCAGTCGGGTGCTAAACAATTGCCAAAAAGAACCTCCGCTTTTTTACGGTGTAGAAGCCGTATAGGAAAAAAATCTATGACTGAATTCTTTCAAGCTAAGCTTTTCAAGTGCTCCACAAAT
This sequence comes from Buceros rhinoceros silvestris, assembly GCF_000710305.1. NCBI lineage: Eukaryota > Metazoa > Chordata > Aves > Bucerotiformes > Bucerotidae > Buceros > Buceros rhinoceros. The sequence continues at coordinate 21,716 of NW_010413407.1, read as the reverse complement.
GGAGTCCGAGGCACCAGCCATCGCTGAATTCAGACACCAGCCATAGCATAAGGCGAGTTATGGAAAGAGCTATACTCTGGTTTCTGTTACGAACTTCATCCATACAGCTCTCCTCTGTTCTGGAGAAAGCTGTCAGAAAGCTGCCTCAGCTACAGATTGAAAAAGAATCCTCGATACATCCAAGAGTCCATCAAATTCATAAAAGCTTTTTCTATTATTTATTTTACATAGATCATAAAGCAAATATAGTGATGAATGAGCAAAGAAAGCCATAGAACACTATCACCTGCCTTTTAACAGTGACAGATTTTACCATGGCAAATCAATGTAATGTTCACACATCACACGGTTCTTTTCTTTAAACACTACTCATCACGCAGAATTAAAATGGCTTAATTTGGCAAAATCACACTGATTAGTGAACTACTTTAACAAGAAATCAATGTAATGTTCACACATCACACGGTTCTTTTCTTTAAACACTACTCATCACGCAGAATTAAAATGGCTTAATTTGGCAAAATCACACTGATTAGTGAACTACTTTAAAAAGCCGATCTATTATCAGCTTCTCAGTTTCTGAGGTTGACACTCACCCAGTTACTCCAATGTGCCTCTTGCTTAGAAGTGCCAGCCAGAGAGGTCAAGCACGCACCACTGTAACTTCATACAACTTCAATTATCCCCTTTCTTGCTCTTTTTTGCTCTTTCAAACTGGCTCTTGCATTTTTCCCCTCTCTCTTTCACAGCTTTTCTTTCTTTCCTATGTATTCCCCCTCAAGATCTAATTCTGCAGCCTGGGCCTCAGGCTATCCTTCAGTAAACCTTTTTCCGTAGTAAAATACTTTCCCACTATGTGGTGAATGCATCAGGATTCCAGCAGAGGGAGGAAAGTGGCAGCAGATCAGTTCACCAGTTCAGTGCACAAGCCCGTATTAGTCTCAGAACAGGAAGAGGGGCAGATGAAAAACTGATTTTACAAGGACTGGAGGTGGAGAGAAGTTTTGCTAGGCTGAATATGTGTTTGGGTTTTTTTAAACCCACAAGATCGATTCTCTTAAATTGTTTCCATAGTTCTATACATGGATGCATTGATGACTTTAGGGAAAAATAGGGAAAAACCCTGAAAATCCATCATGTCAGTATGAAATCAGAATTGAAAACATGTGTTCAAGCTGCAGGCTTTGAACAGAGGTGACAATTACAAATCTGAGACATCCAGGTCAGAAGTACGGTCAAGCAAAGCTCCCTTGACAATCAGCAGAGAGCCAGGGATACTTTTGTGCTCAGCTTGGTCGCTCCTGATCCAGAGCACTGTTTGAAGAAGCTCTCCTCTTCCCACTGACCACAGAGCTAGTCAAGGATGACCATGCACAGAAATTAGGCACCTGCATTAGGTACCCAGAATTAAGTGGGATCAGTCTGTTTGGGAGTGGGTAGAACACTCCAGTGTGGAAAGCACTGCCTAGAAGCCAACGATCCTTCAAGAGAGAAAAAAGGGGCCAGAAACACTGCCAGTTCAAAGGCTTAATAGAGGAACCAAAATAGCCCAAAAAGTAGCACTGGGACTGAAACAGTGTGTGAGTAACTACAGACTGCTCACACGCGTGAATAACACGTATTCAGAGAACAGAGAGAAAAAAACGAGGAGTTAGTTAAGTGGACAGACAGAAAGTGGAGAAGGAAAAATGTGAGGCAGAAAAACAGCAGAAAACCGTGAATGATGTAGAGACCAGAGCCAAATAATGGGGTGAAGAAAGCATAAACAAACAAACAAAAAATGTAACACAGATTGCAAAGGGAAAGAAAGGGGGCAAGAAGAGGAAACAAAACATACAGAAAAGGAAAACCCACAGTTTTAAAGCTCAGTAAATAGATGTAACAAGGTATTAAACACGGTTGGCGATGCCGTAACTAAAGGTAGAGCTACAAACAGCATGCAGTGGCTTAGATCTGCCGGGGATGGTTATTTTGTGGCATGACACTGCAGGCATTTTTTCACCTGTACTGGCAGGTTTCATTCTTTTGCCAGGTGGTCTGGGAAAGCCGTTCAAACAGGAAACACCTACTTCAGCTGTTCAGTTAGAATCTGTAAGACAGCCTCTGCACAGGACCTGAGATATGGCAACTCTCAGCTGGAATGAAAAAGGAAGACTGAATCTGAAGCATTCGCTTTTAAGAATAAAAATACAATTCACCAATGATTTTCCTCAATGAAAATGAAAGGATGCAAGAATTGGAGTGAGAAGGGAGAGATGGGGAATCTATGAGGGTGTCACTTTATCAGTACTTGGAAGAAAGAAAAATGGTCAATTCACAAAAAAGGCTGTCAAGGAAAAGATCGAGGACATTACGGCATCAAAGGAAATTATGTTAATTCTAGCCAAAAGGTATGAAATCATCAAGAAGGGCTTAAACACTAAGAACAAATATTATTAGTGAACACTTGTTGGTAGATGAGATTCAGGCTGAAATGCCAACTCAAGTAGCTGATACACTGAAGTGAGGTCCTGACCTGTCCCACAGCTCCTGCTGACAGCGGTGGAACTGCAAGTACATTTTGTGCGTTTTAAAATATGTCTCCAGTAGGAAAAGCGTAAGAATATAATTGGGCAAGCAGGGAAACAAGAAACAAAAAGTTCCTGTAAATCAGGATACCCAGTCATAACAAAACAGACCATGTCATTTAAGCTCCACTGTAGAAAAATATTAATACATTAAGTTTGCTCTTGCCTCCAGTGAAATCAAGCAGCTTCTGCCTTTACAACTATACACAGGACCGTGATCCTGCAGAATAATAATCATGAGCAGCACACAATAAAAAATTACACAACAAACCATACCAGTCTATTATCCTTTTTCCCACAGATGTGGGAACAGGCTGATGTGTATAATTTTATTTATGAGTAACACTTCAAAGGGGGAGCTGAAGATGCTCCGAAGTGCTGGAATACAGCTACTTTAAATACTGGAATACGAATTTGCTGTGGATACCTACTGCAAACCACCAGTACCAGGGGAAAGAACAATATTGTTAAGATTAGAAGACTAACTAACTTAAAGTATCCTTTCCTGAGGAGACGGAATGGAGAAATGGAGGCTAATAAATGTAAACAAATCCGCATTAGGATGAGAATACCCCTGTATGTTTATCCGAACATGACAATGACTATACCAAAGGTACTACAACATTTTTACACCCAAATTACAAGCTAATGTCATTATCATGTGTTAATAAAACATACAGTATGCAGTGAAACTTTGCAACCATTTCCTTCTTTACTTAACTATCAAATATGCCTTAAATGTAAGTCAAATTTCTGCAAGAATTGCTGACATAGGGCTATAAAGCAGAACTAGAAGCATAAGAAATACAGGAACACAGACCTTTGTCCTGCTTAGATGTCAATAAATACCATCAATTCTTGAAGAGAATTTTACAGAGAAAACACTGAATAGTAATACAAAGTTTTCAAGTATTAAAGGTAAACAGGTAAAACTACACAAAATCTATCCAATTAATGATTTGGAAATCAAACTAGTGTTTATTAATTTTACATAAGGTATTGAAATCACCATTTGAATTTGGAAATATTAAAACAATTTGGGCAACTAACCATGCAGGTGAATCATTTTAATTAGAGGAATCAGAAATGGGTAGAAAAGACCTGGTAAATCCTCGTTTATACACAGGGAATACAATATTACAATTCAGAATTATTAAAATACACAGCTATTCAGGACAACTATAACAAAACATTAGTGCTGAATTTCCGTTTATTGAAAGCAAAGCACTTAACAGGAAAGTTTGGTATCAGTGATCTTGCAATGGAACCTAACTACCACGCAAGGTTTCGTAACCCTGCCAGGTTTCTTGCCAGCTTGTCTACATGGCTCCTTTGCAATTCACTGAGGCAGAAGACTTTGGCTCCAAGTACAGCCCGCAGGACTCAAGAGTTCCTTGAGACCACAATGATGCCCACCTATGATGGGAAGCTGCCTGGGCCCTCATACTCTCAGAAGTTTGACAAGCTGATTAACATCAAATCAAGGATCCTGAGAACCCTGGCATGAGGAAATTCAAATTTATATCACTCTTCCCACATTTGATTGCTGCTTGCTGATGCTACCTGCACTGACCACATGTTTAGCAAGTTAGCAACACAACATCACACAAACTGGACCTGGACAAGTCCGTGGAACTCAACAGGATATATGCAAGGTTGCTAAGAGAGTTCATTTGAAAGGTTATGGATGTGGACTGTGAAATTGCTGTGGCTAAGCTGCTGTGCTCAAAGGGTGGTCATGGCTCAAACTCAGACTGGCAATCAGTCACAAACAGTTCCTTGGGGGTCAATACTGGGCTCAATCCTGTTCAATATCTTTTAAAATGATCTGGATGATGGGAGTAAATGCATCCTCACCAAGCCTGCAGATGACACAAAATTTGGCAGACAAGTACATACACCCGAAGGAAGTGTCACTATGTATGACAGCAACAGTTCATGAGACACATTAAAAAACTTGACAGGGTCCAGCAGAGGGATGCCAAAGTGATTAGAAGATTGGAAAATGTACTGAAGAAATGAGAAGGAATTGGGTTTGTTCGGCCTAAAGAAGAGAAGGCTCAGGTTGGATGTAATCACAGTTTTCCAGCGAGTAAAAGATAATTATAGAGAAAATGGAGGTACTCTCTTCACAAGAAACACAGTGACAGGGCAAGAAGCAACAGGCACAGATTGCTTCAGAAATTCTGTCTGGATACAAGAGAAAAATAGTCACTGTGAGAACAATTAAATATCGGAACAGGTTTCCCAGAGAAACGGTGGACTTTCTCTTTCTGGAAATATTTAACACTTGGCTTAACCAGGCCTTGGATAACCTGCTTCCAACAGAAGGCTGGACCAGATGATGTCCAGAGGATTCTCCCAATCTAGACCTTCCTATGATTATATGAAAATCTGATAGATGTGACACTATTTAGTGACAAGGACGAAGGAAGTAGATAAGAACAATGCAAATATTTGCAACCCCAGGCACTCTGGGGTCACTAATATAGCCACTTCTCAGGCTGCTGGAGAATCCAGAGAGGTGTTTTGTTATAGAAACTTCAGATATTATGGCTTCCAATGGTACACATTGCAGGAGCCACACCACGGGAAATGAAGAAAGGAACAGGTATTGTTTCAATGAGTTAGCAGTACCTGCTAAAATAACCTGCACTAGTAGCTGTTTCACCAAAAGTTACATTTATTATCACAATTTTCTCTTTTTCCTAACATTTTCTCTTTTTCCTAACATTTTCTCTTTTTTCCTAACATTTTCTCTTTTTCCTAACATTTTCTCTTTTTCCTAACATTCTGCCAGGAACGCTAGTCATGGAGAATAACCCCACTGTGTCAGGCAACTGTACAGTCTTTGCCTCAGTTTACAATTTCACTTTCCGAACTTGTAAGGAAACAAAACTGATGCAGCTGGTAGGCTCTGCTATATACCACAGCCTAACAGCCTTGAAAGGCTTTTAAGTATCATGGAAACGTGGAAATAGACAAAAATAATTATTTAGAAAAAGAAGTTAACTTTTAAAATACAATAAATCAATTTAAAATATTGCTCGTCTGCCAGATCTTCCTTGTCCAAATCTTTTCATCTAAGTGATTGGGAGACATAATCCAACTTACTTCTATCTTTTTGACTGTTCCAAGCACTGAACTCCTTTAGGTTGACCATAAGGTTGCTTTATTTCCCACTGAAACATATATCAAACACCTGCATTTTAAAATAAAAAAGTCTCCACACTGCATCTGGTAACACTGCAGACTTGCTTTGCAACCCTGCTAATATCCTGTTCTCCGCGCTTTTCACATCTAAAGTATGTGAAGATTATGCTTAAGGAAAATAGTTGGGTAAGCATCTCACAGTACCTTGAAAGTATGGTGAATCGCTGGCTTGATTTATCAATTGATCTTCATCTGTTCAGATTTTGGAAGCTTTCTCTAACTTGTACTTGATTAATTCTGAAAGAAAACAGAAAGAGTACGTCAATAAAATATTTGAAACCTTATCTCCGTTTCCTAGCTATAAACGTGTCTATTTTAAAACTAGTACGGAGCATTTTATCAATTTTACAAATTCAGTTTCTGCAATGGGTTTAAAATGGAAAGGTAAGCAGGGAGCTGTTATGCGCTTCCATGTCCAGAGCGGCTCTTTAAATGGCAGCCTGACATTACCACAAAGGCATGCATTGGGTGAAATCTCGGTCTTCAGCCCAGTCACTGCTCTCACAGCAACCAGCACTGCCCAGATTTCCAAGCAGACGGTTGTGTCTCTATCACAAGCTGGAAACACGAAAGCGCTGGCTTTTCTACACAGGATTTTTCTAGAATATAGCACGACTGCAGCAAGAGGGGCTCTCAGTACGCAGCGCGGATAGCTAAAAGTGATCCCTCACGTACCAGTCATTAGTGACTATTACTGCACCGCTGATAAGAATTTAACAAAAATTAGAGACATGTACAGAGTGAGGCCTTTCCCACAAAAGGAACTTTTATCATCTCAAGCTCAGGTTTTTAAAATCCTTTCATTCAATCCTGATAAACTTACTGTTTATATAAAGGAAATTTAAGCCCGAGTTGCTTTTTTTTAGCATAAATCAATGCCTAATTTGTTAAAGCTAAACCAAAGCCCTGTTAAAACTTAAATTTCAACCATCCTTGTGCACGTGTTATATTAAAAATCAAATAATTGATTTTTATGAATCAATTTTTGTAATGAAACTGGTGATTTTTTTTCATCTACTAAAAAGCCATGAAGATAGATATAAATAAGCCAATCTAGCGCTGGGACCAGATGACACTTCAGAGAAAACTATTTTTTTCGCCTCCAAGGATTAAAGTCCAGACACGAGGAATGCAGTCCAAGAGGGCATCCAAGATGTCCCACAGGCTGCTGGGCTATGCCCCAGTGGAAGGTACAGAATGAAGCTTTTCTTGGCTTCTGCTGCTCCTCTGGGGAGCTGTCTGCAAACATAGTTCACGTCTTTAATGTCTCCTTCTGCACTGAGGATAAAAACTCGTTTTTTTTTTTCTTTTAAACTGCAGCTCAGCAGCTGACACTATCTTCACTGAGATCACCTACAGATATATTTACTATTTTTAAGCCTTACTCTGCTCAGCGACGTATTTGATCCTAAGAAGCACAACCCAGCTTAATTATATTCTAGTTACTTCATAAAATCCAACATTTTCTTGTCTTTACTGGACAACAACAGTATTATTTTCTCTCTCTCCTCTGCAATCATTGTTCTGTTTTATGTTCTGCTTTACACAAGTATCATTGAATCTTCCATTGCTTCATGCAAAAATGAAAAAAAAAAAAAGAACTATGTATAAAACAGAAGAATTCTCCAAAGACTTAAAAATCTAGAAATAGTGCAAAAAGTTAACAGCAAGTACAAAAAACGGACCAGATGAGAGTGAAGGGAGGATCGCAAAAAAATTAATCCTGTATACGGAAGATAAGAGTGTACAATGTCACCACCTGTGAATTTTGCTGCAGGTGTTACATCTGGAGTTGAGTGTGAAGGAAGTTAAGAGAATAAGTTTCAAAAGAGTAAAGTGACAGCTTAACGACCCTTTAAAGAGAACTCTTTCTCTGGATAATGGCTGGGAAAAAACACGGA
>NW_010413407.1:373-13999 GCF_000710305.1 Buceros rhinoceros silvestris | reverse complement strand
ACTCTTTCTCTGGATAATGGCTGGCAAAGAACAGGAATGAATCTTGTCGAGAATTTACAGCAGGTCAATTACAACCACAACTGTCAGCAGAGAGTAACAGGGAAGTGACGGGATGACTGAGAATAAGCCAGGAGGAGCTCTTCCTCCAGAAGGTGAGCGCTTTGGTACCCTGGAAAGGGAAGAGCCAATTCAAAGATGGGAAGAGGACAAAAACAGTCAAAGCATCAATTCAAGAAAATGGAACAGGGCCGCATTTTCAAACCAATAAAGCAGCTTTAGCATTAAACCACTCTCATTGCCTGACTATCAAAAAAACCTGGTTGCAATTGCTATTTAATACTTTGAGGAGTTACTGATACGCACGACAGGAAACCACAGCCTGGTGGAGCAAAAGCCCAGTCAAAATTGTACCTACACAGATGCATATAATAATCTCATAGTTGTGAAGACCAATGCGCATTATCCCTTTAAAGGAAACATACATGAAAATTGTAATTGCAAAGCAACTCATTAAATAAAAGGATTTGTAAATGCATGCGATAAAGCATCCCAAACTTTTCAAAGTATCAGACTTTTTAAAATACCAAAACTAATGCCTCAGCTATCCAAACTCCTGCAATTCTTTTATTTTCCAGCTGTCAGAAACAGGCACCAAAGAACGTCCCTAAATTTTGGAACATTCCTTCTCCTTTGTTATCTACAAAATACCCAAATTTAAGATAAAATACAATGTCTACATCTACATAAACAAAGATTCAGACATGCTAGGTACAATCACCCCAATACTGGGCTTCATTTCAACATTTTATAATTGTGGGGATAACCTAAGAGGGTTTTATTCTGCCCCTTGGAAGAAGAGGTGCAGGAGGTGGGTGTTGGAAGAAGACAAGCTGGCCAGCAGAAGGCCAGGGGCTGCAGTGACAGAGAGCTGGTAGCTCAAGGGTAAATCAGTGCAAGCTCATTTGTGCTGGAGATTGACTGGGACCCACCAGCTACAGACCCTCAGTGGGTCAAAGACGGCATAAGAACTGTAAGCTCTACCAAGGGCATAATTTGCCCTCCTATTCTCTTTGGAAGACACAAATACAATACTTCACAGATTAAAAAATAAGTACCGGCTACCTGCTTCAAATAGAGATTAGCTACTAAACTTCTGTAAATACCAACTACAAAACTGCAGCATCTCAAGATTTCATGTAGCTCCTATGTATACTAGTACGAAAGATTTCTCAGAATTACCTAACTATTTACTATTATTTGTGCAAACAGAAAGGCAACAGAATATTCAGTGGAAAATATAAAAATAATACAAGTTATTTTGAAACTATTTCAAACACGCATAGATATCTTCATAAATAATGAGAAGGGTCAAACTTAAATAATTAACATCTTAGTTACTAAATAACTAATATCTTAGTCAACGGAGAAGCACCAACATCTTTCAGATAATTCTAAATAAATCAATACAAAATACAAAATAATTACACACAGCAAAGTGCGCTTGAGGGGTCTTAACTTTGACTGCTGCCTCTTCCCTTTGTCTAATGGCATCGGGAAAAGATTTGCATTCATTATTTTGCTCAACAAACCGTGTTGACACTAATTTTAGTTTTATCCTTCAACAATTTCTCTTTTAACTTAGAAGTCTTCTTAGCAGCAAGATTAACAAAGTCGTAAGAAGCCTCTGCATACTGCACTTCAGCTGTTTAAGTACAACCACACAAAGCACAGAACTGACAGGTTAAAAAAATTCTTGGTTCCAGAAATAATGAAAGATATTCTAAAAGTGAGGATCTTGCATTTCAAAACACCTGCATCTTGCAGTATGATTTATACCATCCTTTGAAAGTTCAATCCATAAAACACATTACCTTACTGGAGATAAATAAGGACAGTTGAAATCATATTGGTACATTTCTTTAAAAATGGTATTTATATACAACTGTAGAGAAGAAAAAAATATGTTTTGTATTTTATACCACAGGAATATTTCATACCAGATACAACTTCTATTACATCAGACACACAAACAACAAAAGACTGGGAGCAAGCAATAAGACACTGGACTTGAGGCTTTTCCTTTCTTTTTTTTAATAAATAAAATCCTGATTGGCTCATTTAAACAGGTGCATGAAGTCAAACAGTAATGTTAAAAAGAATATAATGTATAATATAAACAACACAGAAAGGCACAGCTAATCAAGACAACACAGAGTACATGATTAACATGATTTGCAAAATTTATTACCGAGCTTCTCTGTTAAAGGTAATATTATTCAAGCTACACCGTCACGGTTATTGCAGATTAAAGATTTCAAATTAGCTCCTCATGTATATCATTATTGTGAGTGGCTGCATTTTATCTGTCTAATTTTAAATAACTGCAGGCAGATGAAAGTCATCTTAAAATCTGACTCATTTAGTACCATACCACTAACCTTAACAGAGATGCTGGTTCTTACACAGGTACAACTCTGTTCTCAATGTAAACAAAGGACACTGGCATGCACTCCAGGCTAAGGATGTCAGCATTTTTCAAACACCTTTCTGACTGTTCCATTTTATGGTGATGCAATATGACCTACATTTTCAATGGCCAAAGAGAGACAGAGAGATGGAAAGGGAGGAGATAGAGAAAAGAAAGACAGACAGACCTTTGCTGTCCTTATCCTCCATTAACTACAGATTCAACCATCCCTCATGGGGCTGGTAATGGGCAAGAATAAAAGCAGAATAACCTTATGGTAAATTCTGAATGAGAAGCTGAAAGATAGGCTAATGCAAGAAACAGCAAGATTTTTTTTTCTACAATCCTGTGAACAAGCACACAGTAATACCCTCAACAGGAAAGAACGGCAGAATCAATGATTTTATAATCAGCCGCCAGGACAAAGCTGTCTGTAATACAGATGCTTATTTTACCCCCTTACATTTCCCATCAGGTTCCTACCGCTTCATTTCTATGTATTCCCCTTAGATCTCAAAAAGAAACACAAAATAATCCACATCATTATCACCCTTTTTGCAGACAGAGAAATTGAGGGAGCAGGAGTGATTTGCCCACAGCCACCTCCCAGGCCCAGGGCAGGGTTAGGAACAGAAAGGACCACTCTGCATTCATTACCTCTGCACTGTGCAATCTGTGAGGGACTCTGATACCTGTCAGCCTCAGATATAACTGTGACATAATACCAAACTTATCTCCAGCTGGCTTCTCCTGCACACAAACTTCGCACAGAAAACAGCACTAGATTACTGCTAACTCTCAAAAAGCTTCCAGACAAACGAGACACCCAAACTGGCTCTGGAAATGCACTTGACTGTGAATTGTACAACTTCGCATAAAATGCCAGTGGTATTTTTCACTATGAACACGTGGAAATAAATATCTAATTAAAGCTTTTACCAATTTTTCATTATCCTGCAACTAAGGCAGAATTTTTCCTTTCAAAAATCATCACTTTTTCACAGTTAAATTAGCGCATTCAGAAATTAAAAGCTTGTTGCTTGGAATGTACTAAGCAAAAATCAAGATCTGCTGATTTTTAGTTACTCTTTTTGAAAAAAAATGTCCTGCAGAGTATTTGAAAAACGCTTACAGGATCACAGCCCCTTTACTAATGTTGGTAGTTGATACACTAGGCAATATAACAGTAAATAATTTTTTTATTATTGAAAAAGAAGGCCAAAACTTGATCTTAAGTATAACTCTGTAAATCCAGAGCGACTCCAGCGCTTTCCAAAGAGTTTCTTGGGATTTGCACGTATGTAAACAAGACTGTAATTTGGCACTGCGTTTGAAACCAGAGATCAATAAAAGGTAGAGATTAATTCCTGGTTGTGAACTGTATTTATTGGAACAATAGCGTTCTTATCAAGCAGTATTCAGCTCATCATGTGCAATCATTCCTACACAGCAAGTGCTGAGACACTGCTCCTTTGCTCGAGAACTGCTGCCTTTTCTAACTGCAACCTTACACCAAATTGTGTCGTAGTGACAAGTCAGGAAGGCAACAGCACCTCTGCAAAGAAAGGGAGAGGAAAAACAGCAAAGCTTATCGTGCTTTAAAGAGAAGAGACAGTGGAGAGTCAAGAGGCAGTCTGTTAACAGGTGTGAAGGAAAGCAACTACCTGTAAAATTGTGGGAAGGAGTTTAGAAATTAATTGGAGAGGATGGACACGGCAAAGGGAGGATGGTGGGGACAGGGGGTGGTTAGAAGACACAATGTCTTAAGCAAAAAGAACTATTTCTCCAACAATAGGTGTGACTGTGAGGAAACCCGCATTTGTTAAAATGAGATTACAATCACACATTCCTCCACTCCTATTATCCCTGCTTGCACCTTGGTCAATCTGTTTTACTCTTTGAAACTTAAAACTGGTATTTCTCCCATTATAAACAAATTTATTTCTCTTAATACAGCACAGAGGCTTGCCAATATAAAAGAAATCTCTTAACTTTTGTCAGCATTACTAAAGCTCTTTTTGGTGAATGTTTCACTGCCACATTTTTTCAGTTTTTCTTATTTTTTTCCCTTTTTTCTTTTTTTAATTTCTACATAGTATCTCTGTTGCAGTTCATAAGGGAGAGAAACTAAGGTGAAACTTTTACTGCGGCCCAACACCATAAAAAACCCAACTAGAGAAGCCAACCGGTGCAGAGACCTGGCAGGGTTCAAGCCAAGAAACCGAGAACGATCCCTCCCTTTGCCTACCAGTGACTGCCATCTAGAGTCGGAGGACACTGCCTCACATGGAACACAGTAAAAAGGAAAAAAACGTTAGAGCAATGACAGAAATGTTAATCCCATTCAAAAAACCCAAGAACTCACATTCTAAAAAGTTACAAATAGCTTTTAAAAAATTTAAGTCTTTGGGATTCTCTTCTAAACATGCCTCTGACTACTGAGCGTTTGGCCCATGTCTTCCTGCTTTTCTCTGAAAAATGTAATTGCATTTGATTACAAAGACTAAGTTGTACATGTAAGGAAAATATATATAAAATAGCATTACTGCTTTTCAAGTAAATCCCAGGTTTTGGGACTGTTTGCTAAGAAACACGCTAGACCCATGCTAAGGAACTGAATACTAAATGTCATCATCAGCTGAAGATGCAACAGTCACCTTTCAAAGACTACCTGTGCAAAAATGCTGACAAAGCTTTAACTTTAGTTAACATTAGAGCTGGAGAAGCACTAGAAACAGAAAAATACTCATAAAACGGCAAGAAAAATAAAAAGTCAAAAATTATTTTGAAAGCATCAAAGTAAATCTTCACAAAATATGACCACATGAAAGTGAGTTTCTTCTGTTACATATCCTCCAATACTCTATTTATGGGCATAAACTCTCCACAGTTACATTTCTGAAGCAAATTGTACTCAAGCTTCAAACTCACTGATAACAACACTCAACTCTATCACAGCCTCAACATTCCTCTTGATGAAGACACTTGACTGGGAAGCTCTTGACACCAGACGATTTTTGCCAAAAGACATCATGGAATTTCCAATGACTCTTTCCTCCTTTCTCAACAAAAAGGATAATGGAGCCTAGCAAAGCCTGGGCCCTGCTGACACCTGGATTAGCAGAAATCATTATTCTTTAACTAAAGTTAACAGTTAAGGCAGTATCTTCCTTTCTACAGCTTTGTTAAAAAAAAAAAAAATCACATTTTGACATGAATTGCTGTAATGCATTTCTAGACCACAACAAACCACCCTGCACCCTACCCATACCTATCAGACGCTGTCTTCTCCTAGGACTACCCGTTACTTATTTCTCCCCAAGCAGCGACAGGACCGCAGCTGCTTAAAAAACACCACCTGCACAGAAGCCAACAGAGAACAACTGCTTACTTGAAGACAGCTATACTTGCCGAATAACTTTCCGAGGCCTCTTTGAGGGAGTAGCACATTCTGACAGCATCCATCTCCACAGAAGAGCAACGAAGAGAACCACCACCAGAATAAACATAGAGAACAGCAGTTGTACTCACTGGTACAAGCAGAAAGAGAAGGAAGTGTAGGTTGCAAAATGGCTGTTTTAGAGTTGGAACTCTCTGTGCCAAATTTAGTAGCACGGGCCTAGAAAGACATGGTGGGAAACAGACGCTATAAGGAGGCAATTACAAATAAAGATTCGATAAGAATAACCCAGTCACTAGGAACCTCGTTACCTGTATTAGCCCCATATTACCAGTCTATGCCAAGGTTTGAGAGGACTAGTAAAGTTCAAAATCCCTCCAACAGCTTGCGAGACCAGGACAGACTTCTTTAACATAAACATTTGAAACCAGCAGCTCTTGAGATACTTCCTTCCATTTGTTTGATGACATAAACTACAGTTACAGTCAGTTGCTCCTGTTTGTGCAAGTCTTTCACGTAACAACAGGAAAGAAAAACTTTACCAGAAATCCTGACTGTCAGTATCTTCCTGTCCCAATCCGGGCAAAGCAGCTGCAGCTCAAGTGCAATTTAGAGACTTTTAAAATTAATATTAAAAAAATGTAAAAAACACACACAGAGAACAAAAACCACAAGCAGATCTCAAAAATGGAAAAAAAAACCCAAACCCACCAAACCCCGTAACTGCCAAAGTGACACTGGAATGAAACTGAAGTGAAAATATTTACAATGAACCACAAAATGACAGGTGCGTACTTGTAGTTATTATTAGCATGGCTTTGTTTTACTCTCATCTCTTACAAGCTGATCTTTATTCATCTAAGTTATAAAAGCCAATTATCTGCCTTGCCTCTTTTATTACTTCAATTCTCTTCAGGTATAATCAACATCTGAATTTTTATTAAAATAAAGGCAAAAGGCAGAGGACCAGGAAGAACTCCTCATGGATTTCAAATGCTCTGCTCTAATGTTTTCCAAAAGTAAAACCAAGGAGCAAGCCTGAATGATTGTTTATACCAGTCTCTACTAAAACACTGTTGTAAGAAAAGTTACCTTGGGAGATTTGTAAACACTGTTAAGAGAAATAACATTTGGGGCTTAATGTTTTGGGCACAGATATAACCACTTCTGCATCTGAACTGAAATTTTCCATGGATATATAAATACATACATATATACACACACTTTACAGATATGTATTTTGTGTCCAATTTCTACTTTTCCCGTGACTGACATTAATTTTTCCATTTACCACTTGCAACTTGCCAAAACAGTTTACGAAGCAGATTATTTTATACCACAGTTAGGTTTTTTCTGTTTGCCTACACTTTTGAAGTACTGTTTGCAAATAAAATTTGGAAATCACCAGAAAGGCACTTACACATCTTTGAACAGCATCTGGTCTGCAATGCAAAAATTATCTTGCATGTTCTTCTCTTGCATTTCTGAAACTACTAGTTTGTTTTTATGGATTATCTCCTTCCACACCTTAGTCCTCAGTCATCCAGTACCTTCTGCGTTGGGCTATACCGCGGTGTTCAGTCTATCCTGACAGCAACACCATATCATACTAGTCAACAGCCTGGTGATTACAAAATTCACTCTGATGGAAAGAATTATGGACATTAATCCCCTCAGGATGGAGGATAGCTGGGCTGAAGTCTCCCACACATGTGGTGAACAGGCTAGCGGATAACAGCTCTGCTAATGACGAAAAGGGAACCAGAACCATTGCCTCCTCCTGGGTTTTGAGAGCAAAGATTGACCTTTGCTCCCTTTTTGAAAGAAAGGGCTTATGATCCTAATTTCAAGAGAGCGTGAATCCAAAATGCTCCCTAGAGAAAGGTGCTTAGCCCTGGATATAGGCAGGATTTAAGCACATTCCCACTTCAGCTACTGCACAGAAAATGGGCAGATTCATCATCTCCTTCCAGCTGCTCTAGCTGGTATAATTTTAATGAAACATCAGCAAACACTATAAAGCACTTGGCCCCCTCCACCCTCATGGAAACACAACCCATCTGGCCTCAGCCAGACCAACCTTCCCTGTAGTACAACCGGCTCAAGCAAGGTAAGGAAATGCCATAACCTGGACCTGCCCCTTCCGGATCGGAGAGTCTCTGCTGGAAAAGACCAGTTATCTTCTCACCACAGCGCTCTTGAAATACTTGTTTAAACCATCTGCTTTGATGGCAACTGAAGCAATAGTTTAGATGCTACATTCGTCCCACTCAAAAAAGAAAAAGAAAGTGAGGAGAGCATGCCTTCTTCCTAAGAAGGCCACAGCTGCTGCTTGGGGTTTTACCCTGCTTCCAGTCACTCTCGCTAGGATAACGATGATCAGAAACAAAGTTCAGTGTTTCACTCAACATATGACATACTAAAACCTAAAACTGAGCAGGCATCACCAAAGCATGTGACCACGCCTCCAATTATTTCTGTTTCGCTGCTCAGGCTTGTACCTCACTCAGAAATCAGGGGGTGAGAACATGCTTTAGTGTATCATGTTTTATGGGCACTGTAAATTGTAGCAGTGCTTAAATGCTACCCATTGACAGAGCTACTTGTGGGGATAGCTGATACGCCACAGCTACTCTAGTAAAAGAAAATAAGCCATAAAAATAATCCAAAATATAAACCAAATTTAAAAAGAGAAACGTATGTTTATCAATATAGACCTGATACTCTCTTTCTTCGTCTTCTGAGAGAGCAGCATTTCTTCCAATGTCTCGCCATGACACAGCCAAGATCAAAGCCTGTAAAATTTCTCGGTTGTCTTTTACAGATTTGGATTGCTTTTAAAAAAAAATAAACCAAAACAAAGCCAACCAACCAACTTTTATTAAACTCTGAAAAGCTGACTCAGAAGCTGCGCAATAGCTCTGATTCAGCTTTCTTAGCCAAGTCAAAGCATCTGGCCACGTGATTCAGAAAACGCCACTCTGAAGTCAGGCAAGAGCTGCTTTCCAAAGGAGGAAATGCCTGTTTTCCCTCACAGTCTTTGTGCAAAATTTCCTCACTAGCACTAAAAGTTATTTATTTAAACATGATACAAGTAAATAGGATATTCACAGCTCTCTTATTGTTCATGCAATATTTCAAACCACAGTTAAGCACAAACATTTACCATCTGGCCCAATGCCAACAAAGACAAATTCTTCTTCTTGGTCAGTGTTAAACCTCATTCAACATCCACCTCTTCCTCTCAAAACTCTGGCACTCCCACTGATGATCTTCAGGGCACAATGTAAATGTTACCGAACCCATGAACTGAAGGGTTGGGGAAGGAAAAATATAAATACACTCTTTTATATTGGAAAAACAAAATAAAGAAAGCCACACTGAAAACATCCTGCCAACAAACTAAGAGGCTACTGGATAACTGACTAATCCTGCCAAAAATAATTTCAGAAGAATCAACGGCTGTTTCCTTACAAAATACACAAAACATGAAACTCCACCATAAAATTCCTGACGGTCATTTTAACTCACATGATGCAGACACCGTTCGGGATCTCTGAGACATCGCAAGAACAGCTAAACTTTACAGCATTAACAACTTTTAGATTAAAAGAAAAATCTAACCTTCTAATCTGTCTTGCGGCAGTTCCATGACACTCAGTTTCATGAGATATCTGTTAGAACATCTTGACCTTCTCAACAAGCGGGAACCTACCGAGGCACTGGGACTCGGTATCATGACCCAGTGCACCACTTCTGGTAATTCCACTGCCTCAGTGAAAGCCCCTTTTGACAGGCATGCAGGGCATGCTTTCATTTGCTGGGCACATCCCTGCGCCTGTAAGATCAGTTTTCTACACTGAATACCTAAATTTCCAGTATCATTAAGATCTTCAAGCTTCATAAATATTCAGTAGGATACAGATATGAAACTAGAAAGCTGTTAGGTAATTCCTGTGAAGACACCTGTAAAAGGGCAATACCTGAATGCCACCCGTGTAATCTAGATTAATCAAGAGACAGAGCCCTTACTTAAGAAAACATTATTTAAAACAATCATGCAGCAGTAATTTTTTTTTAATTACTAAGATAAGCTTTTGTCTCCCATCATGAGAAAAGCAGTAGTAATAATGAAATGCTTTCATACAAACAGTTTTTCTAGTATCCATATTTTTCAAACTGCTTCTGTCAAAAACTCTGACATTTTAGATATTTCTTTTAGTTGCAAAGAAAAAACAATAAATAAAACCTAACCTATAGCCCACAACTTGTGGTTACATTATTATCTGATAAGAGCCTAGTTTTTAAAGTATGCTATTAACAGAACATTTAATCAACCTTGGTAACGCAGGAGTAGACAGCAAAACTGATTACTGTTTGGATAATAAACCGTTGCATTTTTAAATTATTGTTATTTTCACGACAGTCACAACAAGTATTTTCCCTCTCCCGTCTCTCATTACATTGTAATTCTGTGAAACTGCTTTAGCTCCGCAGAAACACAAGAGTCCGTGTTAGGAAAGAAGAAACCCTACTACTCTTTTACTCCAGTCCCTGGGTTGATATATTTCAGGCTTATCTGCCAAAAGCGAGTATTTTAGTATCTGCAGAACTAGATAGCCAGCGTCTAAGAATTTTTATGGAACGAGATGACAAGCTCTTGAAACATTCATACGAGTTTTCAGCAAACACTGAGGCTAAAGAAGACTGCAAAGAAAATACAACACTCTAAGATAATTTAAAATGAGAAAACAGGGTGACACCAATAGGGTAACTTGACATCAGTCTTGCTCAAAATCAAGGTACGCAGTCACCAGAGAAATAAAGGACAGCGGTAAAAAGCAACGCTAAACATCAGCTTATAGAAAATAGGTCTTGCTAAATAAAACTGGTAGGGCTTTCTGACAAGAATATAGGTTGGACTGGATAAAAATACCTTGTAGTTTCTGACCTACTATACTTAGATCTCTGTAAGATTTAGCACCACACAACAGTCTGATTTAGAAGTTATTCAACACGAAGAAAACCTGGAATCTAAAACCACCTCATAAATTATTAGGGAGGCTTAGGAAAAATATTTTAAATCCTCCTCATCAATAGTTAAAGCTGTTTTCTTAGCTCTAAAAATCATGGCCTGTTATAGCCTGGAACACTAAAAAGCTTCTTTCCCTTTAACTTTTTCTGCAGTTGAAAAAAAAATATATACACAATTAAAGAAAAGAGGAGGAGGTATATAGTCACTTTCAACTTCACCTTTCATAGATTTTTTTTTCCCCAGGAAACAAAATTTTAACAGATTTCCTCAATAAAAATATCTGCTGTACTTAAAAGTCGTTCTGAGCAAAGCAAGGTTGCCGATGAAAAATCTGAGCCAGTTCCACACACGTGGAACATTTTGCAATGCTAAACTTACATAGCTTATGTTTCTCGTATCCAGAGTCACCTGGAAACATGACAGGGGATCATTTAACACTTTTGACAAGGACAGGTGTGCAACAAATTATTACGTATAACCTGCTTCAGGGCCTCACCATATGGCAGACATAAAGGAACTCAAGGGAAGAGAGAAACGACATCACATTCAGCTTGGTTGGAAAGCCTGCACGCATAGGCACTTATTCCAAAAGAGCTGGCACGGAGTGAGGTGCTACACCCCGTGCTCCTACTCCATGAACCTCCAATACCATGAGGTTCTCCATGAATACTCTATGAACCGCCTTAAGGAAGGTCCAGCGTTACTCAATATTTCTGCTGGTCAGCTGAAGGATTATATAAAAGACTGTAGCTGACAGAATCTACACAGAATACACAAACCAGTGAAGGACAAATAAGGAAGAGTAGGTCAGCCCTGCTCCAGAGATCTACATCATAAATGACATGGAAGAAACTTGCTTGCCTACAGCCCAGTGCAACACACGCTCCATGCATGTGAATCAAGGGTTGTTTCTTACTCACAGGACGAGGAAATGGAGCAAATCAAAAGAGGACTCCAAAGACATTGTGAATACTCAAGGGCATATGGAAACCCAGCAAGCTGGAACTGGCTTCCTGGGCAAAAGCATCTTGAGAATGTTTAAAATGGCAAAATCGAGCCCGAAAGAAAACACACTACTACACCAACACACAGCGGAGTGAGACTTTTGATTATGTACTTCCCATTCTAAAAAAGTTAACGAACACTGATGATGTCTGAAAGCCCTATCTTACAATAACTTTGCTCTCAAAATTGTTCTTACAAACCTAAGACCCGGAACAGAGAATTTGCAAGAATCTTGTAATTAGCAACATATATGAAAACAAGAACCACATAAAAGTGATTAAAATTTATTCACTAATCATATGCACTGCTGTATTCTAAATTAATTACTCAAGGACTATCTATTTGTCATTGCGTAGAGTTTAATAAGACTGTCTGACCAACACTGCAATGGTGAACAAGGAGTGAGAAAAGATTGTATTGGATTAAATGACAGAAAAACCACTAAAGTATTCTAACATGATTAAAAAATAATTGTGGATTTTCACCTACAACAGTCTTCTGTTCAGATCAGCTTCTCCCTGTGGTAGAAAAGGAAAGTGCTCAGAATACAGAAAGAGCTCAGAAAAGGGCAAAGAAAAATATTAAGTCTTGATAAGATTGGATGGGACAAGATGCTTAAGACTTCCAAGAGGTAATGAGCGGGTAAAGAGACCAACAAACCACACTGTATAGAACAGGTGTAAAGAAGTTCAGCCAGGTCTTATTCTCACTCTTCCGGGAAATGTCCGGGCTATATCAAAGTGACCAAAGCCTTAGGAAAACAAAGGGTTTTGTCAAACCAACTAGATTAAATGGCAACAGATTCAGAGGTTTTAAGATCGAGTAGATGAATTCATGGCCCATTCGTTGGCCCAAACTTTGTATAACTGAATAGAGAGTTAGGTTTTCCCATAAAATTATATCACTCAGAAATCACGTAATAATACATAAAAATTTCAAGAACAGAAATTACTTATCCAGGTTTTCTATGTTTGAAACTATTCCCAAAAGTTCAGGCAGAGTGTTAATGACCGCTCCCTGCAATGCTTTCCCAATCACACCTTCCAAAGAATCCGACCAGCTGCCTGCTGAAGACAAAGCACTGTCTTGAAACAATCTACAAACCCGTAAATAGCTGTTAAATGCCGCTAACCAGAACAGAAAGCGCCTGGTAATCACTCACAGCTCTAAAACCAGGAAAACACAGATTAGAGCACACATTCACTTTGTTCTTTTCTTACCCTGATTTTTCCCATGACTCTCAAATTGTCAACGCAAAGTGCTGAGCAGAACAAGCTATTTAAATATCCAAACCAAAATGAAGAGGGAACAGGAGGGCGTCAGACTCTGGACATGCATCTCATGTACCAAGAAATACACCACAATAACATTGCCAGCTTTATCACTGCCCAAGTGTCAAAGTCTGTGGACCAAAAGTCTAAAACTCAGCACTTGGTATCCGTAACACCTTAGTATCTCTTTTCTCCAGACACCTCTACCCATTTTTTCCAGTACCAGCTCTTCCAGGTTGGATAAAACAACTTCTGCTCCTATCTGCTGGTGATATCCAAACTTGACGGGAAATGTAGCGGAATAACGATCTTTTGTAGAACCCAGGCCCTGCTGCTTGTCTTCACCAACGTGGAGTGGGTACGAACCCAAGGGAAGCCAACCTCTCCCCCTCACGCCATGGGCATGTCCTCCCCGCCTTGCCAGGGGTCAGCGCTCCTGCTCCCTCTG
>NW_010413407.1:0-253 GCF_000710305.1 Buceros rhinoceros silvestris | reverse complement strand
CCAGCCAGCCGCTGCAGCAAGTCCCACCACCTTTGTGGCACCATCGCCTCAGCGCTGGGCACCACGGGGGGACCATCCACCTGCTCCCCTGTGCCATCACCGCCATCACTGCAGGGCTGAGGCCACGCAGGACCCTGCCAGGGGAGGATGGGGCCGCCAAGGGCGATGGCAGCAGTGGTCTCAGGAGGACGTTCCGAGGCAGGAGCGTGGCAGCAGGGCAGCTGTGGCACACCCTGGCCCATCGGCCTCCCCG
>NW_010413406.1:2347-10858 GCF_000710305.1 Buceros rhinoceros silvestris | reverse complement strand
CCGACTCCTCTGTGGAGTCTCCTGACCCTCCAGCAGATCGACACCCCCACCCAGCTTGGTGGGTCATCTGCGAGCTTACTGAGGGTGCCCTCGATCCCCTCGACCAGATCATTGATAAAGATGTTAGAGGACTGGCACCAATACTGCGCCCTGGGGAACACCATTTGTGACCAGTAGCCAAATGGATTGAACTCCATTCTCCACCACTCTCTGGGTGGGGCCATCCAGCCATTTTGTTAATCCAGCAAAGAGGACACTCATCCAAGCCAGGAGCAGCCAGTTGCTCCGGGAAGATGCTGGGGGAAACAGCGTCAAAGGCTGTGCTGAAGTCCAGGTAAACACCACCCACAGCCTTTCCCTCATCCACTGAGTGAATCATCGTGTCATAGAAGAAGGTTAGGTTAGTCAAGCAGGACCTTCGCAGGCAGGATCATCACAGGTAGGTGATCTGTGCCAGCCTTAAAACAAAGAAGATGCCTCAAAGCTCTGGAGAAGCTTGCTCTGTTGGTTGAAGGTGGTGTAGTGGCCATATGGAGCTGACCAAAAGGAAGGTGGGCTCAAGCTTCAGACAAATTTCTTCCTGCAAACCGTTGACAGAGACACATTCGCAGTTGTGTGCTGGGCTAAGAACTGGAGCTGCTGAAGCGCTGGGACACAGCTCTTGCCGTTTCTTGCTGGAGCAGTGGTGATCGCAAAAGATCTAGAGAGAAACTCATCGCAGCTTGCTGCCAGCTAGTAGCTTAGCCTTGGTTTAGCTGGTAGAATATTCCTTCTCCTCTTCCTCTCCTCTAAAAGAGTCAAGGACACATCACCAGTCTGAGAGAGGAAGATAAACGCCACTTCCCCGGGGAAATCTGTGTCAGATCTCTCCGACCAGCAGACACCCTGATCTCCATTTCTCTCTGTCTTTCGGAAGAGGATGACTGCTTGTTCCGCAACTGGTGTTTTTGCCAACCTCAAGCTGCCTTTCTCCTCCTTTTCCGTGACTTCTCCATGGAAAGGTGGATCTGCAGAGCCCCAAGTGTGCTACTGCTCCGTAGAGAGGCGCACGCGCTGTATGTCAGGTGGAAAAGAATCCTAAATCGCGTGGTTCCGGTGAGCTTTGTGACACCGAGGCATCCCGCTAGCTGCTCCCTGGAGACCTGCACAGCTGTGGTCAGCAGCTGACGTGGCGCATTCACCCAGACGTGCGGCGCGAAGGGGAAACGCAAAGACAGAGAGAGCGGACTGCCTTTGTCCGACGGGCGCATTGCGACTACCGGCACGCGGTGATGAAGGATCCTTCTCCGCTGGGGTCCGGCCTGCAGGGCTGATGAGCTTTCCTAGACAGGCTGCAAGCTTAACACAGACCGACTACCTCAAAAGGAGCAAATTCAACAGTGACGCGGCTTCGGAGCAGTCTGAGATCCGGAGTGTTTTGCAGAGAGGTGGAAGATAAAGTACTGACACATCCATCGACTGTTTATTTCCAGCGCCCCACGTGTCGGGTTATAAAGACAACAATTCCGGATTTAGTTAACAGTAGAAAACCGATTGCAAACTTTGCGTTATGCTGCGTCAAGAAGAGATGGAGGACACGTAAGCAACTTGTAAGTGCTGCTCTAGAACAACTCAGCGTTGGGTGTGCCCTGGCAACCACCTAGGTTACACCAGAGATGCCTCCTGGGAAAGTCACCCCATCTCACCTCTACTCCAAGGCATCTGGAGTAATAAACTAATTTTCCTTTTTGACTGAAGAGTTTCTTAGAATGTACCACGATTTTAAAGAGACAATCAATATTTTGACCCCTGGTCGCTGCCTTGAGGATTCTCCCTTGTTCCTCCTCCTAGCCCAGCAATCTGTATACGAAGTGTATTCCTTAATTTCACTTAAAATGTTAATTACAGCAGACAAGTGGTTACTGAATCTCGCACCATAATTAATCAACCTGATATATACTTACTACATTGTTCGTGCTGGATTAAGCTGTAGCTGGACAAGCAGGGCAAGGAAAGTGAGTGACAGAAGCATTATCATGGCACACTGCTTCTCACTGGGAAAGTTCATCTTCCTTCTGAAAGAGACGCCTTCAGGGATCATGTAATTTGAATTCCCTGTGAATTTAGTGTCATCTTAGCTTGACCAGCTCTGGAAGAACATATTAACCTCCTCTTGTGATTTTCAGAAAACCATTCTAATTTAGCAAGTAATTAAGGGTCACATGTAGGATAAAGAGCTAGATAAGCTTGGATTACGCACAGGAAGCTTTGTTTCCAAGGCAACCCTAGCAGAGGGGGTGTTAATGCTGAGGTCAGTCAGTTAATGAACTGGGAATGGTTACTGGCTGTGGAACGTATTAGAACGGGGAAATGAAAGTAACAATTGCATTACCATTTAATGATTTGATGATAGAAAACAAATGCCTACAAAGCTAGTTATCGCTGAAAATACGGGAGACAAAGGTTACGGGCAGTGGGACCGTTCTGCTAAGCGAGGTCACAAGAAGTCCAAAACAATGACGCTTGGCCAATCTCTTCTCTTTTTTTTGAGCTAAAATTGCTTTAGTCATCATTCATGGGTTCCGCGGCTTCCCAGTGTGAAGCTGTCAATGTTTGCGTAAGCTGCCGTTGCGAACACACGCGCTCCGCGCTGGACGCTCCTTTTTCCCCGAGGTTAGTCCTGACGGAGGTTACTACCTGGGTAACGCTGTCGGAGTGAAATCAGCCCGATGGATTTGAAAAGCGGGGCAGGAGGCGTCCAAGAGCCCAGATGTAACACCCCCTGTCTTAGGGCTGGAGGCGCTGGGAACTAACCTCATGGAAAATTTGACGGGGCAACCACAAAAATCGTGGGCACAGCTCAAATGTGCAGGCAGCTCATACGCAGCAAAGATGAGCTGATTTATTAAAACTTTTAAATATTTTTTTAATGGAATCTTACATGTTTGGTGTTTTTTCACTTAATTTTGATGCTTTATGAGCACTGCGTAGGCTCAGTCTCCATCCACTCTCCCTGATAATCAGCAGGCTTTGACAAATAAAAACTGTGTAAAACGACACATTGCTGGCACCGCAAAGACCTCCTTTGCTTCTCTTCCTGCTGGCTTCAAAACCTCCCAGCCCCGCATCTCCAGTAATTTATTTCAGCTGTAGTTTGGATGATAACAAGAATATTCTGCATTATTTCACTAGATGGCAACACATTTTTTGTCTTAGCACTGCAACCTTTCAAAATAGGGTATTTTGATACCATATTATCGGTATCAATCCTTGCTGTACCTACAAATTGGGGAACAAGACGCTGGAGAGCAGCCCCGTGGAAAGAGATCCGGGGCTTTGGGTTGATGGCAAGTGGAATACGAGTCCACGGTGTGCCCTGGCAGCCAAAGGGCCAGCTGTGTCCTGGGGTGCAGCGAGCACAGCCTTGCCAGCTGGTCGAGGAAGGTGATGGTCCCACTCTACCCTGCACCGGTGTGGCCCCACCTCAAGTACTGTCGGCAGTTTTGAGCGCCTCAGTATGAGAAGGACATCAGGCTATTAGAGTGTGTCCATAGGAGAGCGACCAAGATGGTGAAAGGTCTCGAGGGCAAGACTTAGGAGGAGCAGCTGAGGTGTCTTGCTTTGTTCAGCCTGGAGAAGAGAAGCCTGGGGAGGTGACTTCTGTGCTGAAGGGTGACCTTGTCAAAGTCTACAACCTCCTCAGGGCGGGCAGTGGAGGGGAAGGTGCTGATCTCTCTCTGGTGACCAGTGATAGGACACGAGGAGATGGAGTGAAGCTCAGGGAAAAGTTGAGACTGGACCTTAGGAAAAGGCTCTGTGCTGAAAGGGTGGTCGGTCACTGGAACAGGTTCCCCAAGGGGAGTGATCATGGCATCAAGCCTGTCAGGGTTCAAGGAGCATTTGGACAACTCTCTTAGTCACATGGTTTAGTTTGAGGTAGTTCTGCGCAGAGCAGGGAGTTTGACTCAATGATCCTTAGGGGTTCCTTCCAACTTGAGATGTTCTGTGATTCATCCTCCATCTCACACTTACCTTCTTTTATGCTTTCCTCAGCTCTAGGGCGCCAAGTGAAAACATCCAGCCAGCTCTTCCCTGATTTTATCAAGCATTTGAAAACTTCTTCACTTTCCTCTTTAGTGCCAGACCCCCTCCTAACGCACCGCTCTGTGGCTCCGAACGGCTATTTTTGAGTTGTGTTTTATTAAAACGAACAATTGTCCCATTCATGTCCCCCAACCTCAAGCAGGGACGAGCTGAACGGATTTCGAAACATCTGAACCTCTTTGAACATTAGAAATTTAGAATCTTTTCAATCAAATGACCTGGAAGTGAACCGTGAAAAACATGGAAGCATCCCTGGCTTTGAACTTTGGCTTCATGAGTGCAGCCTCTGGGGAGATTGCTCATGTGATCCTCAGCACAGCGCAGCTTGAACCACCCAGGTTTCTCGCTGCCACTTCTCTTCCACCTACGTGACAAACCCCTTTCACTCGTCGGGTGGAGCCTCACCTCCGCTACACTTCCCTCTTTGGTTGTACCTCGCCTCTGTTCTTTGTCTCGTTTGCTTTCTCTGCCTCCTGACAACCGGCCTTTCCTCAGCCACTGGGCGGGTTGTTGCTCTGATGCAATACAACTGTCGGTCTCCACGGGGAGGGCGGTGTGAGGAGTGATGCCTAAAGCATCAGGTGATGGATGGAGAACCATCCAGATTGTTTCCAACACTGCGCGCTTTTCCCCTTTAATTTCTCCACACAAGCAGGAAGAAGGAGTTGTCTGTGATTTTGCTCCCCAGAGGAATAACTAGTCAGGTGAACAGTTCAACTGAGTTTGAATTCACACACGGGGACACACTCCTGGTCAACTGACTGGTCAGGTCCAAGCACCTGTGTTGTCAGTGCTCCCAACACCAGAAAACACAGAGCACAGCTGACTGGGCTGCCCCGGCCTCCCCAGTTACTGCACTGGGTCACCACGTGAGTCCCGGTGAGAGGACTCCAGAGCCCATCCCCAGCTGTCCTTGGCCAGCCACGCTTGTACACCCTACCCTGCTCAGCTGAGCCCGCTTGAACCGAGGCGGTATTTTTCCAGGTTGCGTTCAAAGTCCGCTTCTTCCTTTTGCAGCTGGTTCCCACTGGCTTTGGCTGCGTCTCCCGCATCTCTCTTCAGTCACACTGAAAGCTCCGAAGCCTGCATGGCACCTATTTCAGCGCGGGTTCACTCCAGCATGACCTCCAGGGTGGGGAGGTTTCGGAGTTCTTTCAGCGTAGTAAAAAGAGAGGTCAGGTGCGTTGCCCAACATCGCGCATTTATGCTCCGAGCGGTCAAGGGTGTTCCTCGTTCCTCGTTGGCCCGTTAGTTTCCGGTCATCACAACCCATGTGATGGTGTAGGTTCTAACCACGCCAGCAAGCAGGAGGTGGAGCCTGTCTTTTGCTTTGGGCACTTTACTGACATCACGCCCTTTCTTTTGCTCTCAGCCGTTTCAGGCAACTCAGTCCACGTGCCTTCCTTCAAAGCCGGTGCGTCCAGCTCACCGTGTTACCGTGGCCACCAGTCCTGGTGCTTCTCCGATTGCTCGCCATCTGCTGCCTCTCCGGCAGGGGTAGCTGCCACATTCCCTCTGAGGTCAAAGGTGGAGATTTGTTGGCCGTTGATGGTAGGAGCCGCTGGCTCGGGCTACCAGATAGCCTGAAAATGCATTCAGGAGCAATTCCCAGCAGGACTCAGAAGGTGCTTCTGCTCTAGCAGGTACAACACTGATCGCAAATGGGGTTTTGCCTTTGCCATGTGACATCGACTCCATACGCTTTGCGACCACTCAACTCCTCTCCACTTCTGCAGGAAAAGCTAAGGCTTCCAGATCCAGACCTACCACCAAGCGGAGGTGCTTCGAGGCACCTTTAGTGCCCTCAGCAGCAGCAGCTGGTGAGATGTGCTGTCCCACGGGCTCGGGAAAGCGGTTCCTACATCCATCCTCCGCCTGTGCCCCCAAGCTGTGGCTGATGAAGCGGCAGCCAGAGCAACGAAGCCACTGCTTGCAGGAAAAGCTAAGGCTTCCAGATCCAGACCTACCACCAAGCGGAGGTGCTTCGAGGCACCTTTAGTGCCCTCAGCAGCAGCAGCTGGTGAGATGTGCTGTCCCACGGGCTCGGGAAAGCGGTTCCTACATCCATCCTCCGCCTGTGCCCCCAAGCTGTGGCTGATGAAGCGGCAGCCAGAGCAACGAAGCCACTGCTGGGCGGGACTGGGCACACTAGGAGCTGGAGAAGGACCCCAGCTTTGTCCCTTAAGAACAGGATCACCTTCACCTTTGGAAAACGAAGGTCATTGCTGTTTAAACTGGTGCACACGCTCGTTAGGAAGGGAGGGGAACTGGGAAGCGTCTTTCCCAACAGCAGCAGAGCGAAAAGTGAGCCGGAGGAGGAGGTGGAAGGCAGGTAGAACACGTTCAGGGATTCCATCCGGGCATGCACAGCATGCAATTTCACAACTCATGTCACACCGACCCGTGGTGAACCAGAAGCTATTAATCCCGTGGGAAACAAAGGAAACCCGAGGGACTACCTCCTGCAAGCGTTCGGTGAGAACCCAGCAGGCAGCAGCGACAAGAGCGCAGATCTCTGCGGGCACAATCGTACCTGCCTTGGAAAAAACACACAAAGATTTTCAAGCGCATGAGTCAGAAAAGGGGAAAAAAAAAACAAAACCAAAACCTATTTGCTCAATTAGCCTCAAGAGAGCTGAGCTTTTTTTTCTTGACTCTGCATCTTTTGGGACTTCTTAAAGCAAGAAGCTCTGCCTGGTCACCTGTTCTGTGGATGGATAGCTCTAGGAACACATGTTCAGAGGAATTCATTGCAACTTTGTCACTCGGCGGTTTCTTTCTAGCAGCCAGCAAGAACCCCCTCCTTTTCAGGGCAACCGAAAGAAAAGCAAGAGACCATGCATTAGAGAGAAAATAATCCGGTTTAGAATGTGAATAGGGGTACAAATGACCAGGCATAAACACTTCCCCGAGGAACCGGCTGTTTGCAAACTAATTGGGTTTTCCAACGATATACAGGCAAAAAAAAAAAAAAAAAAGGGCAGAAGTGAGACAAGGGCAAGCCCTGACTGTTTATTTCTCTTCAGCATGAACAGATCATAGGGGGTGTCTCGAGAAAAGGTGCGTTGTCTCCTTGAGCTGGCGATGGGGTTTATAGTTCAACTCCTCTCTCACCCTTTTGTCCCATATGAACCCGCATCCAGTATCTCCAACCCTTAGAGCCCTGTACCCGCCCTGGGTCAGCCTGTCACGTCTCGCTCCGGTTCAGTCCTTCCCGGGTTTGTTTACACCAGGAGGAAGGCGCTGCTGATGGATGCGTTTGGGTGCAGCGGGCCGGCGTGGCTGGGGTTTGGTTGGTTCTTTGAGGTTGGTTGGGGTTGGGGTTTTGGGTTTTTTGAGGTTGGTTGGGTTGGGTTTTTGGGTTTTTGAGGTTGGTTAGGGTGGGGTTTTGTTTTTTTGAGGTTGGTTGGGGTGGGGTTTTGGTTTTTTGAAGTTGGTTGAGTTGGGTTTTTGTTTTTTTGAAGTTGGTTGCGTTGGAGTTTTGGTTTTTTGAAGTTGGTTGGGGTGGGGTTTTGTTTTTTTGAGGTTGGTTGGGGTGGGGTTTTGGTTTTTTGAAGTTGGTTGAGTTGGGTTTTTGTTTTTTTGAAGTTGGTTGCGTTGGAGTTTTGGTTTTTTGAAGTTGGTTGGGGTGGGGTTTTGTTTTTTTGAGGTTGGTTGGGTTGGGGGTTTTTAAGTTGGGTGAGTTGGGGTTTTGGTTTTTTGAGGTTGGTTGGGGTGGGTTTTTGGGTTTTCGAGGTTGGTTGAGTTGGGGTTTTTGAGGTTGGTTGGGTTGGGGTTTTTGGGTTTTTGAGGTTGGTTAGGTTGGGGTTTTGGGGGTTGGTTGGGGTGGGTTTTTGGTTTTTTGAGGTTGGTTGGGTTGGGGTTTTTGAGGTTGGTCGGGTTTTTGTTTTTTTTTTTCCTTGCTCCTAAGCCCTCATTAACTCCACTCACGCTGTCTTACTCTGTTTGCCAGTGCTTAGGCAGTGCTTTGGTTTTTGGGTGTTTGGGTTTTCGAGGTTGGTTGAGTTGGGGTTTTTGAGGTTGGTTGGGTTGGGGTTTTTGGGTTTTTGAGGTTGGTTAGGTTGGGGTTTTGGGGGTTGGTTGGGGTGGGTTTTTGGTTTTTTGAGGTTGGTTGGGTTGGGGTTTTTGAGGTTGGTCGGGTTTTTGTTTTTTTTTTTCCTTGCTCCTAAGCCCTCATTAACTCCACTCACGCTGTCTTACTCTGTTTGCCAGTGCTTAGGCAGTGCTTTTTTAAAAAAGCAACCAATTAGCACCTCATCAGCTCCAATTAGAGGAGACAAAAGCAGTGTAAAGATAACTCAATGAGAGGGGGTGGCACAACATCATGTAATCACTTAAGACAGCGGTGAGCATTCACTGGGCTGGCTCTGCCGGCCCTATTCACCTTTTTTCCCCCCCTTCTCTCTGGATGCATTTAAGACTCCCTTT
>NW_010413406.1:645-2180 GCF_000710305.1 Buceros rhinoceros silvestris | reverse complement strand
CTGGGAAGCCGGGCCTCCCAGGAGTCTCAGAGTCCCTCATTCAGAGCTACCTGTTTACAGCTCACCGAACAGAAGGACCTAAACAATCCTATATTGTACGCCTAGTGCTTCCTTAAACTCGGGCCCCCACAATGGCGTGTTTTCAGAAGCGGGGCAGAATAAGTTAAAGGCTGGCTTTATACTCATTAAGTGTTCTGCAGGGGTCCCTTTCCAGCAGTTTGACCCCAAATTGACTCTTTTCCCTTTTTTTCTCTCTGTGCTTTTGCCCTGCTCCCCCTCCCTCCTTTGTTTCCCCTTCCACCTCTGCCCTTGTACTGTCTTCTAATTACATGGCAGGGCAACAATGTCTTTTTTTTTCAATGGGGTTCTTTGGAGCAGTTAATTTGGTGCCTCTACTAAATGCCCCCAAACATTAATTAGTGTGGAAGGAACCCTAATTTCCTCCGCGGCTTTCCTCTCCATTTACTCCCCTTGTTTTCACATAGGCTTGGATGAGCCTCTATAATGAAATTACCTCATTAATGCCTTTATTCTCGCGGAGTAACTCATTCAAGATCTACCATTTAGTTTTAATTTAATGCTGTCAAAAGCGAAAGGTGCATTCATGTCTTTGATTAGTGCATTTTTTTCTCTCTAAAGAGTGGACAGATTTAAATTATTAAGATGGCAAGTAGTGAGTTATAATTGGATACAAGCAGCACTTCAGTGAATATTAAATGCTTTCAAAGCCTGGCCTATGTGGTCCGCTGACTATTAACTGTGTCCAGTGAGTTATTCTGTGGGCTTTGAATCAACGGCACCTTAGCTACTGTGAAGCAAATGAAGTTTAATTTTGTTTGTAAAAACCGGTGAAGTTGCGTTCATCAGCGCCGCGTTTAGCCGTCGCCGAGTTGTGCTGCGCTGAGCTCATCCTCGGTGCTGCTGGTGGAGGGTCTACCCTGCTCCGTCGCGGTCCTGCGGAGAGGGATGTTGTATAAGCAACACGAATTAGAACTTTATTTTGTTGCATATTATATTTATTATCGGTATTTTCTATGTTTAGCGCAGTTTATACAGGGCGCTTGGAACATATATTAGACGGTGACACCGTTGTGTTATTACAGGGACTGGCTTCTTTGACCTTTTGGTTCAGACGGTGCCTCGGCAACAGGCGTACGCCGGTGAAACAGTGCCAGGACCTTTTCCGCCAGGAGCCCGTGCAGACACATCCCCGTTATCTGGCTCCTAAACGCTGGCTTTCGTGTCAGGACTATCTAAGCCTATGACACAGAAGACATGGGGTTAGGCTTAGGGTGGTCTGAAGCATGAAACCTGCCGGAGAACGGTTCTCGCTGCCCGCTTCTTCCCCTCTAAAACCAGCATCGTGCAGAAGAAGAGCCGGAGCGAGCAGACCAGTCCCTGGGGCTGGGAGCTGGAGCTGCGGTTGGTCTCTGCTCCGAGGACTCTCCCTCTGCTTTATCTTGCAGCGTGAATAAAGCAGGAGTCCTCTCCCCAGGAGGAGGGTATCGCCGTCAGAGGAGGCATCTGACGAGCTC
>NW_010413406.1:0-494 GCF_000710305.1 Buceros rhinoceros silvestris | reverse complement strand
TTGGCCTTTCTGCGGGTGATTATCCGCTCCGGAGAGCAGCCCAGAAGAGCCACTTGGCCGTGGGGAACCCCGCGGCAAAACCCAGCGGCTGCGGAGAGCGGCTCGGTCCGGTGCTGGTCCCGAGCCTTCCTTGCCCCAGGACACAGGGTCCCCTCTGCTGGTCAGGAGAGGCTCGGGTGGGCGGGAGGAAGAGTCACCATCAGGACACCACGGGTGTCACCAGAGGTGACAGCTCCAACACCTTCTCGTTCCTCAGCGAGCGCGGGACGAAAAGAAGCGGGTGGATGGCAGGCGCCTGAAGAGCAGGACCGCGCCGTCCCCGGGTCGGGAAGGGCCCCGCACGCCGGGGAACCGGGAATCGCCGGCCCCCGCAGGGCTCCTCCGGGGGAGCGGCCCCGCAGAGGAGACGCGTTGCGAGAGCGCCCCCTGCTGCTGCGCGGGAGTCCCGACACCGGCGTGCGCTGGGAGGTGACTGGGAAGTGGCTGAGAGGGGG
>NW_010413405.1:1905-2352 GCF_000710305.1 Buceros rhinoceros silvestris | reverse complement strand
CAGACAACCAGTGAGTGACAGCATGTCGGGCATTGGTTGTTATATATAGGGTTGCCCAAATGGCGCATAAGAAAATGTGTCCACGGAAACATGGATAAATCGAAGTTGGCCAAAAGGGGCATATTCAATGTTCTTACCTGACCGTAGTTGAAAGTTTATTCCACAAACCTCAGTATCAGAGTTAAGGAGAGCAAAGAAGACTGGCAGGTCCAGAATGACTCTGGCTACAGCACTTTCAGCAATAGCACAACCTATACAAGATAGCAACTCAGAAACAGCAGGATTAGGGCATAGTTCCAAGATGGCCCTTCTTTATGATGAAGCAATTGATAAAGTGGATCAAGATCATCATTGAATAGGCCGGCAATCAGCCGTGTCCATGGAATTGATTCTACTAAGGTTTGGACTTCATGCAAGGTAGAAAATGTAGCAGGAATAGTGATTGGA
>NW_010413405.1:0-505 GCF_000710305.1 Buceros rhinoceros silvestris | reverse complement strand
ACCATGGGCCGCTACTAAAAAGACTGCATTCTCACACCAGACTGACTAAGACAATCTCTGCCCAATAATATGATGGAAGCATCCAACCCATAGGGTCGCACATGGGCTGTTTGTTAGATTTTCTTCTGCATCAAAGACTGTTATAAAGTTAGAACTGATGCGAGTACCCTGTGATCCCCCAGTACCATTGATGGCTGCGGCACGTTTCTGTAGGGACCATATTGAAGGACATAAACATAAAGGAACAATGGTTACATCGGCTCATTTTGTTATTGACTTGCCCCAACACTGCTTTGTACAAACGACTAATCAATCCTGCCACGTGTGCCGAATCTGTTACAACATTAATAGGTTCAGAAAAATATTAAAATACCGTCAACATTGCCCTAAGTTCCGATCTGTAATTTCATGTATACCCAGTTTTGCAGGGGTTATTTTTGGTTTTTTGTTTTTGTTTTTGGTTTTTTTGGTGGGTGGTGATAGATAGGGAGGGCAGCCCTGGCTG
>NW_010413404.1:12649-21464 GCF_000710305.1 Buceros rhinoceros silvestris | reverse complement strand
TACGTCCTCTATGTATTTTTGCAGATTTTTATAAAAAAAACCTACAGCATGTAACTCACTTGGTATTAGCAAGGGGTTTTTTGGTATTCATGACTTCAGTTTTTGCTAATTCACAAGCATAAAGCAACCTTTTCAAATACTACCATTAGAAAACTACAACCTGAGTACAATATAAATGAAATCCAGCATGCACCATGCTTCAAAAAGCACAATTCTCTAAGTAGTCTGGCTTTGCATGAGGAAATTCCATGCTACTTTTGCAATCTTATATTAAGGAAGTTCCATTTGCAAATGTTGTATTTATATTTTTAATCTAAACTGTGCAAATTCACTCTGAGTTCTGAACAGTCAAACTTCTTCTTATTTTACTCAATAATCAGTAGTAAAAGGTGCTAAAAGGTCACATTATGCACTCTACTACACTCATTCCACAAAACTGTCTTCCGACCCTGGCGCTTGACACTTAAAACTAACACACTATTCAAACTTAACATTTACAACAAGATTGTGACATTTATATTGTTATAATTAGCATAATCATAATTGCATAAAATACATTAAGCCTCATGCTTCCTACTCCTCAATTCACTCCAAGAGCTCTGGATTCTTTACAGATTTACTTGTATCTACAAACAGCAGAGATAAATTTCAGCTATAGCTACACCTTAAGCGTAAGCTGCCCTTTACAAAAGAGGGAGCATTAAGATGCACTATATAGTGTGGTTTGTTTGTTTTGTTGGTTTTGTTTTTTTTTATCCTCTCTGTACCATCTGCAAACAAAATCTTTTAATAGGATTTTTAAAAGCCACTGGACATCCTCTGGAATCGCTCTGGCAAAGATTTAGGTTGTCTGACTAGTCACAGTTACCGAAACTAATCCATTTTATTTACTAAGTGGACTGCAATTTATATGTCAAAACCAAACTTGAAATGCCACGGTGTACCACAGTTACAAGGTTACATAGAGGAATTAATTCTGTGTCCATAGTCTTTACTCTGCTTCAAAACATAAAAAAAAGAGAAGGTATCTTCCACAAAAAGTACCCTTGGACGCAATTCAAAATGCAGTAGATACTTGCCAACCTTCACCTTAACCACCTAGCATACTAATGTGCTGTGAAATTGTACATCTTTGACAGTAGCCTGTCCAACCTTTCTTCTCTCCAGACCTTTCTACAGCCCAAGCCGGCTGCCATCACCTCCCTGCTGTTTTCTTCGCAGTTGCTTCCTTGTATTGTATACGTCCACTAAATCTTCTTCCATAGCTTCACAGCCCTTCATCCTCATCTTTGTTGTTGGTGTCTACGTCTCTCTAGTTGCTGCTCCCTGTCCACTGTATGTGTTTACTCAGACCATGATATTCATGCTTGGGCAACACAAATTGCTAATCTATGGTCAACATAAGGTCTAGCAAATGTTGTTTGTTCTGCAGTCTGGAAACTATGCTTTGTCTCCGTAATAACTGAAATACCCTAAAATTTTAGCAGACATGCTTTGCCTGCAATCCTAAATCAGTACTTCTAGTGATTTCAGCTTTTCTTCAGGCAGAGGAAGAGCCTTCAGTATATCCTGATGCAAGAAAGCTAGATAGAAAGCTAGAGGGAAAAGAAAATGTTTGCAATTATCTGATTAATTTAAAGTTTTACCTTAAAACAGACCTTTCATAATTTTTACGCTATGCTCTCTGTGGAAATTCTTGCTATTAACAAAGCCCAGTACTACCTATACCTTGTCACGACAGTAAAGAGAATCAGGAGCACTGTCAGTCAACAGTGGAAAGCAGGCAAAAGAGCCTGGTCTCTGCAGCCTCGGAGGTTGGGAACACTTTTACTGCCCATTAACAGCTCTTGCTGATTTCAAGAGCTATTTACTCAAGAACCCAAATTAGTGTATTCAGAAGTTTACATCTGTCCATTTTGCAGAAAACAGCAAACTCAAAAACACTTCTCAAAAACAAATCAGAACTGTTGGGTGCAGCAGAATTTTACAACCATGTCCTAATTCCACGCCTAGAAAGCAAGGTGTCTGAAGTTAGGCTTTCTCTTGCAGAAGAAAAGGGTGAAGAATGCCGGTACATTAACTGCTGGCCTTTCGGGTTGAATTCAGAGGTATATGGTCTCAAGACAGCAAGTACTTGTATGCAAATGCAAAATAAAAAGGGGATTATTTTCTTGGTATTAATTGCATCCAATTGTTTCAAATCAAACACAGCACACACACCCTGTCCCGTCTCCAGATTTCTGTCTCCCTGCCACTTCCAAAATACACCTTTGCAGCACTAAATAGCAAATAGTTCTGAATTTATGCCTCTTCTGCATACTGTAATATACTCCTTTACAGGTGTCAACATAGCACAAAACCAATGGTTACCACTTCTACCCTTAACTGTAACAGCTGTACTGGATGCTACTGAACAAGCACTCGCCTGCCTCAGCCAGAGTGCCACACACACGTAAGAGCACACAAAAATATAAAAATACGGCATGTCAGCAGAAGACTACAGATGCAAGGAGTTAACAGAGGTTTTCTTTTAAACACAAAATGTCTCGTTCAATGTGTAATTTGAGAGTGACATGACTAAAGCAAGAAGCCAAGTAAAGAACATGTGCAGTATTTATATATGGATAATCAAGCTGTGGGTAAGCAGCAAACATGTGAAAAAGATCAGAATAAAGATAGAATTTGCCATCAACAGAAGATGTTGCAATATCATGAGAAAGGAGGCAGAAAGAAATCCTAAAATCTCACTGTGATCATATTTGCATGTTTTAGGAAGAAGAAAATTAAGCTACTACTGAGACAAATGGGCTGAATTAAGGATGGCCCAGTGAAAAACAGGTCTGAGCAACATTCACCAGATGAAAAGGAGATGCAGGCAGAGGTTGGAGTGTAAGCTTTACCTCAGCTAAGTGAGTTTAAGCTAGCAGCTGGAGAGTACAGGACTATTTTGATTTGCATATGAACACACAGGTTGTAAGGCTACAGTCATAGTTTCATTCAGGTAGTTAAGGACAAAAAATAAAACTAAACCAGAATAAACAATTACAACCCTCACATTTTCATCCCAAAACAAGACTCAGAAGAGACCCAGAATGAAGGATGTCCCACCCAAAGATTATAGGAAGATTCACCAGTCATGAGGAAAAGCAGCCCTGCAAATTGCTAACTCCCGGACTACCATACACATTGTCAAAAAGCCAAGAGAAGATAAAATTTTGAAGCAATGTCCAGAGCCAGCAAACCCAAACAGACTTAAACTTCATGAGATACCAGTAACATGAGCTATGCCATTCCGACTCAAGAGGTGGCTTCCAAGCACAGGTGCTCCCATCTCCTGCAAAGTCCTCATCCAGGATAAATTGTTCATCACCCCAACTGTAAGTAATGCTAGATAAAACCTGACACAGAGATGAAACACAGCAACCCAATATTCCTGTACTTCAGCATTTGGTTTAAATCAGTTCCACTACAAGAAAAACAAAACAAAACTCAGAAAACAAGATAGAAAAGCTGAAATAGTTTATATAGAGAGATGCACACAAAGCATTTTGACAGTCCCTCTTAAACAGCAATATTTTCTTTTGGTTTACTTCCTTTTTTTCTTCCAGCCTGGTTCTAACACATGATGAAGATGCTGCAAAACATTCAGGTTTTGTTCGATTTGCAGGCATTGAGAATAAGCTTCCATATTTTCTAAGCTTGGAAATGGCCACTTTATTTCTACTGAATCCTGAACACAAGACATAGCATTTGGACTCGTCCATTTTAATCTAGATTTGCAAAGGCCTAGATTTACAAAGTTTTTTCTGATCCTAGCACACTTGGGCAGTTCAGCATTTGGCCCATTCCGCCCTTAGCAGTTCATACCATGCTTTAAGGGTGTGATTTTTCACGTAACTTCTGAAACTTTTGTGAGTTCAACTGGTGAGTTACAGTACTGCCAGACACAGACCCAGCGTATGGAAACTTTGCCACTGATTTCACCGTTCATTCATCCATTATCTGACCTTAAAGACTGAATAAATTCACAAAATAAATCTATCCACTACTCTCACCAATGCACACTGAATTTTTAATGACTTCTGGCTCTTAGTCTTCCTTCTTTACTAGATCCACTTTCCAAGTTTTTAATATCTCATTGACGACAGCAACTGCTCACCTTTTACAAAGATTTCCTCCCTAAGATCATTTACAAAATTTAAGAAGATTTAAGATGCATCTTCTTTTCACAGAACTGTCGTGTTAAGCTGTCAATTACAAACACTGGTATGCATGAATACCTAACTCCTGTTTGTCCCTCAAAATGGTGTCTGTGACTATTCTTTTCCATGGGATATAGGTTTATTCGGTTTTTAAAGCAAAGAATCCAGGTAAAAAAACCATATTGATAGTCCTGGAAGCCATGGAACTAGTTAAGGTTGATTTCCTTTAGTTTTTCTGCACAGTACCTTCATATCCTTGATATCTAACAAAGCAGAAGTTCTGACCATAGTTCTTCATGCAGTGGAAACAATTCCTGATCTTTTTTCCCCCCTTCTCATTTAGGTTTTCTAATATTTAAGAATAACTCAGCTTTTGTTAATAGCCCTTTTCTCTCCAGCAACAGTTTGACCTCAACCTTTCATTAAGCTCTTAGGAACGTAATCGAATCTTTGAATCAACTGCCACTGCTGAATCAGCTATCACTTCCAAGTTAGCTGAGTTGGATCAATGCTTTTTTAGAGTTATTTCAGGGGAAACAAGTAGTTTCCTGAAGGAATTATATGTATGTAATTTGTGCCAGAGATGATTTTTTTTTAAAACCTAAGTTACCAGCAGTTTAAATGACTACAAAAGGATCACATAAGTTAACTTTTCAAATATCTTTAATTAATGTAGGGGTTTTTTTCTCTGCAGAGAGTCATCGTAGAAAAACTTGGAATATTCTTTGTTATAATTTCTAACCAGTGCCAATAACAATAAGAAGATACTGAAAACTCTGGGTTGCAAGAATTTCAGGGTTTTCTCTTTTTAAATTAAAGGATAGTTTTTATTGTACTTTTAAAAATTCCCAGAGATATTATTACTGATGTGGCAGTTTAAGAAAATTTGTTATAAATCCTAAGAAAAACATTCATCTAACTACATCCCCTTTCAATTCTCCGTTGTTTTATTACCTTGATGCAACATCTGGACTCAGATACAGAAAAGTAAATAGAAATGAGTGGTGTTTGTATATGTAAATCAAGGAATTCAGAAATGACTGTGTCATAGCTATTTACCTACACAGGAGACAAACAGCCACAGCATGCACATAGCATTAATAAACAGTCCTTAGAGACGAAAAAGGATACTCCTCCTACCAGGACCTTTTGTGGGACACTGACACTGAGCCCTGCAGAATCTATCTTTCCTCGAAGAAAGGCTGGTTCTGACAAAGTGCCAGAGATTTGAGCTGACTGTATGAATAGCATTCAGTTTATTCCAACAGCACAGTGAGTACCTAATACCATCATTTTACACCTACAGTGCTTCAGAACTGGTGGGTTCATTTGCAATACTGTGCACATGACAAAATGGTATGTAAGGCATGGTCATCTCTCGAGTTCTCCTTGGGAAACGGACAAGCCAGGTTAAAAAGGTTGTTACCAAGATGTCATCCAGTCCAGAAGCTGTCCTGCCAGCTAAGTTTAAAACTGTAACTTCACATGCTAATGAAATATGCCCACATTGCCAGGAAAAACAAACAAACAAACAAACGAGTTTTTGTCAGTGTTTCCTAATCACTGTTTAAGGAGCTGATTCTTTACTCGTTTTACGTATCTTTACAAGCTAAAGAACAGTCCCAATCACATGCTGACCTTTACCATGAAGCATATACCGTTTGAAAAAGTGGAACCATAATTCACTAGTTTACCAAAATGCTTCCAACACAAGAATGTGATTCTCTGGTTTATCAGAGAGCGTGGCATTTTTCTGTCCAAGATGTGGCACACCTTTCTACACTATTCAGCTGCATAAAAGAAGAACTAGCAGCAACCGTGTATTGCCCTAATGTCATTTCTTCTACCTTTGAATAGATCTGAATTCTAGAACCTAAAGAAGAAGAAGTAATGAGTCCTAACCCGTATATTAATAGTGTAGGATGTTTCTAGATCGCTCTACCCTGAGCCTAAAACCAAGTCCCCTATTCCATAAGCAGCTGCACCATTTTGACATCAAATGAAGTTACTAGCCATTCCCCTCCTTTCATTATGAATGTTAAACTGCAGTGAATGAGATTACAATTACAGTGCACCTGAACTACATTTTGACCACAAACGGTTAAAACATACATGATACCAATTACAGGTGTAGACTAAGTATGTCTCATGATAAACACAAATCAGCCACTATTTCATGAAAAACAGAGCATTTCTCTGCATGCACAGCCACCTTAGTAGATAATGACTGATCTGAACAAGTGTGTGAACCACCAGAATATAAAATTAAACTCTAGCAAGTTGTTTCACATTTTCAAACAAAGCATTAGGCAACTTTTAACCTGTTAAATACACTACAAAAAGGAATTCATACTGAGAGTGAGGAGAAAGACACAGACCTTTCCCAATACCTTCACAAAAGACCAGAGCCTAGAGTCCCTTATGATGTCAATACGAAGGTCTGTGTTTGTGACCTCTGGAGAGAATTAAGTCTGTAATTATTCTAAGACCTTCTTTTACTCTGAAGATTGGGTGACACTGTTCCTAAAAAAGCCCCCAAAACCTCAACTCCCTAAAACCCTCACTCATTCCCCACACAAGTACTTCCTGAGAACAAAAGTAGCGACTGAAGTAAACCAGCTCTCTATATAAAATCTTCATGTAGAGAATGCACTCTGTTTAAGTGTCCAAAACAAAATCTTGAAGTGTTAAAACTATATTCAGTTCATGGCTTCATAAGCAGCTGGGAGAAGTCTCACGATCACTACCACTTCTTCTTGTGAAGGACCTCAACTTCCCAGATATCTGCTGGAAACACAGTACTGCAGAGGGGAAACAGTCAAGGAAGGTCCTGGAGTGAGTGGAAGACAACTTGCTGACACAGCTGGTGAGGGGGCCAACTAGGGAAGACTCCTTGCTGGAGACCGGCTGTTCATAAACAGAGGAGGACTTGTGAGTCATGTGAAAGTTGGAGACCATCTTGGGCACAGGGATCATGAAACAGTATTTGAGGAAGTCAGAAGCGGGGTCACTAGAACTGCCACCCTGGACTTCCGGAGGCCAGATCTTGGCCTGTTAAGGAGACTGGCTGACAGAGTCCCTTAGGAGGCAGCCCTGAAGGGCAAAGGAGTCTAGGAAGGCTGGACATTCTGCAAGAAGAAACATTTTAAGACACAAGAACAAACCATCTCAGTATGCTGTAAGATGAACTGGTGGTGAAGAAGATGGTTCTGGCTAAACAGAGAGCTTTGGCAGGAGCTCGGGAAGAAAAGGAAAGTTGCTGGCCTATGGAAGAAGGGTCAGGCCACTCAGGAAGACTATAAGGTTTTTGTGAGGCTGAGGGAGAAAATTAGAAGAATCAAAGCCCAACTAGAACTTAATCTGGCCACCGCCAGAGAAGACAATAAAAAAGTATTTCTATAAATACATTAACAGCAAAAGGAGGACTAACAAGGACCTCCATCCTTTACTGGATGCAGGTGGAAACATAGTGACCCAGGATGAGGAAAAGGCCGAGGTACTGAATGCCGCCTTTGCCTCAGTCTATGATGGTAAGACCAGTTGTTGTCTGGGTACCCAGCTCCTTGAGCTGGATGACAGAGACAGGGAGCAGAATGAAGACACCCCATAATGCAAGAGGAAACGGTCAGTGACCTACTGCACCACTTACATGTGCACAAGTTTCTGGAGCCGGATGGGACCTACCCAACGATACTGAGGGAGATGGTGGAAGTGCTCACCAAGACTATTTCCATCATTTACCAGCAGTCCTGGCTGGCTGGAGAGGTACCAGTTGCCTGGAGTTTAGCAAATGTGACGCCTCATGTACAAGAATGTCTGGAAGGAGGATCCAGGGAACTACAGGCCTGTCAGTCTGACCTCAGTGCTGGGGAAGGTTATGGAGCAGATCATCTTGAGTGCCATCACACGGCACATGCAAGATAACCAGGTGATCAGAGCCAGTCAGCATAGGTTTACAATAGACAGGTCCTGCTTGACTAACTCAATCCCCTATGATGAGGTGATCTGCTTAGTGGATGAGGGAAAGGTTGTGGACATTGTCTACCTAGACTTTACCAAAGCTTCTGACACTGTTTCCCACAGCACTCTTATGGAGAAACTGCGTGCTCATGGCTTGGATGGCCTTACTGCTGGATCAAAAACTGGCTGGATGGCCAAGCCCAGGGAGTAATGGAGAAAAGAGTTCAATCCAGTTGGCGACCAGTCACAAACAGTGTTCCCCAGGGCTCAGTGTTGGGGCCTGTTCTCTTTAATATCTTTATCAATGATCTGGGTGAGGGGTCAAGTGCACCCTCAGTAAGTTTGCAGATGACACCAAGTTAGGTGGGATCGATGATCTGCTTGATGGCAGGGAGGCTCTGCAGTGGGATCTGGACAGACTGGATCGATGGGCTGAGACCAGCTGTATGAAGTTCAAGACCAAGTCACTTGGGTCACAACCCCCTGAAATGCTACAGGCTTGGGGAGGAGTGGCTGGAAACCTGCCCAGTGGAAAAGGACCTGGGAGGATCTTGGTTGACAGCCAGCTGAACGTGAGCCAGCAGTGTGCCCAGGTGGGCAAGAAGGCCAATGGCATCCTGGCTTGTATCAGCACTAGTGTGGCCCGCAGGAGC
>NW_010413404.1:3137-12044 GCF_000710305.1 Buceros rhinoceros silvestris | reverse complement strand
CAAGATGCGACTGAAGGAACTGGGGTTTTTTAGTCTCAATAAATGGAGGCTCAGGGGAGACCTTCTCCAGAAGTCTGTCTCTTCTCCCAAGTAAGAAGAGACAGGATTAGAAGAAACGGACTCAATTTTGCCACGTGATGTTTAGGTTGGATATTAGGAAAAAATTATTTTCAGAAAGGGTTGTGAATAATCGGAACAGGCTGCTGAGGGGAGTTGTTGCATCACCATCCCTGGAGGTATTTAAAGGAAGTGCAGATGCGGTGCTTGGGGAGATGGTTTATTGGTGATTTTTCAGTGCTGGGTTAGTGATTGGACTCAATGATATTAAAGGTCTCTTCCAACCAAAACAATTCTGTGATTATCTTAATTTTTTATAGAAAACCCTTAGTTGACTGCACCATGAAATCTGAGAACACTGTGTGAAGTTGCCCTGGTTAAAATGCTCATCATTACCTACAGAATTCCTGTGCACGACCTATAGGTGTTCAGATAAACTGCAGTAAGGTACTGCTTGGTGCTTTATCACAAATTGAGATGATTCTCTCAGGTTCACAATAAAAACGATTTATTATACAGCAAATTATTGGTACGTCTCCATTACTGGAGGAAAAACACGCACCAGCAAACCTAGACTTTTACTCTACTAAACTATACTACTTCCCTGGAAGAATTAAGTACACTTTATCAATAAAATAATCTCCATAAACACACAAAAAAATTTCTTAGTGTAGACTTGTCCTGGATCTGCCTCTGGGTAATAGCAGTATTGCTCCAACCACAAAGAGCCTGCCATTCTTTTGGGAGGCAGACACTTGAATTCCCTGAGACTTGTGGAACCGAAGCTATGCCCGCACTTTCAGGGGGAAGTGAGTCTGTCACTGTAATATTACAGCTGCAAGTGGCAGTTGTCTCTTAAAAGAAAGGAAAACAATACACACTGTTCCCTGCAAGTGCCCTCCAAGATGACACTTTTCTCCAGGTAACAACCCCAAATGCCTCTGGGCAATTTCAAGAGGGACTGTGTTACAGAACATGCAAATCACCTTGTGCAAAACACCCGTTTTTGTGGAATTTCTTCTTCAATCTCATTCCAAAATGCTTTATTTTTCAATTTACTGCAAAGCAGATGTTAGTCACACCTTTTGGATTTTACTGAAAGCCACATGCCTGTCATCATCATCATCATGGCTTGGCTTCACGGATGAAGATTTGGGAAGGGCTTTCTCCACGCTTACTGCAAGTGTGCTGATGGCTGAAGAGGCCAACGCGGGATAGGCAAGTCCGGTTGCAAAAAGCACAGCAGAAGGTCTCCTTGGGGGTGGTATAGTTGAGGCACGGTTCTTTCTGCGTTGTCTTTTCTCCTCGAGACTGATTCTACGTGTGCTCTCGCATGCCCGTGCCTGTACTTTACATATAAACACCCATGTCCCTATATTTGCCTAAAACATCCACATCACTACTTATTCTCGGATGCCTTGTTCACTGAAAAGATACATCTGCTCTTTCTAAGTAAGAAACTCCGAGTTCTTGCTAAGAAAAGTTTTCTGACAGTGTAGTACTGCTGTAAAGTTAACCACCACGGGGTAATGAATTTGTACTTTGCTTCTCTTGAGAGACTAAACATACCTCCAGTTCAATGTGTCCACACTTCACTAACATTCTCACAGTCCACACACAGTATTTCAGTTTCCAACATAATGTAAACAAAACCGAGAACGTGTAAGACAGCACTTACAACATTATTGATGGTGTAATATATAGATGTTTACCCCAAGAACTTGTAGGTGGAGACTTGACTTAGGCATCTGACATACACTGTGTTGTATATCACCTTCTACTCATCTTTTCAGTCAACTCATATTAAACATTGCTTCAAAAACTCTATTATATGCTACCACCTCAGTCTACAACTTAAATATTTATCTTGAAACAAAACACAGCTGATTAAATAAAGAGCTACCATAATCAGCATACCTGCTGACGTTTTAAGTTTAGAAATAAGGCCATCTGCAGACAAAAAAGACCAGTTTTTAACCCTCCAAGTATTTAGTTACTGGTTTTTGTCTTCATTAAGTTCTAATTGGAAAGCAGCAATAAATACATATACTTTATAAATATCATAGCTATTTTTAATCCCCTGAAAAATATCACTATTTCAACATGTTTGGTCCTTCCGTGGTTCTTAATCATTAATAAAAAGCTGTCGTGACAAAAAAATAAACCAAAAATCAAGCAAAAGTTCTCTCTTAAGGTATTTTTGCACCTATCAAGTTACTTCATCACACTTAATTTTCTATTTGTACATCAAAATGTTTAAACACATTCTCAATTTTTTTTTACTGTGAGGCTGCGAATTGCAAACTACAAAATACCTTCAAACCTTGGACTAGTAAAACATCGCTTAACTACAATACACACTTTGCTCTCCAATGTTTTAGCTTTATCACAACACGACATTCGCAGAAGGAAAAAACCACGCAGCAGAACTCCCCAATTAGTGGTCTCCACAGAAGAAGGACATTCCATAGAAAACACTGCCCCTATTCTTTGCACTCTCTTCATGTGTGATGAGTAATTTTCTCTAACAGAATTTTTTCACCCCATTAAAGTGTCTAAAGCCAGGCTTCAACATCAGAAATAGCCCTTTAAGAGCTTGCGGCCTGCAGGGTACTGCTGAGAAAAGTAAGGATGTTGCCACTTACTACAGACATTCATAGCAGTTGGCTAAGCACTCTTTCAAAAGGCATCCTACATTCAAATGTCTTTGTCAACTGAAAAGTGCAACATCGTGTATTTTGGTATTGCTATTACTTGCTCTTACAATCCCTTTGGAAGAACTTCCCATCTTTCAAAGCAAAGGCCTAACTGGTGGAGGGTTCTGCGAGGCTAGAGGGTCGTGACCGCCCACGTCAGCACAAACATGGTCCTTGTG
Source organism: Buceros rhinoceros silvestris (assembly GCF_000710305.1). Taxonomy (NCBI): domain Eukaryota; kingdom Metazoa; phylum Chordata; class Aves; order Bucerotiformes; family Bucerotidae; genus Buceros; species Buceros rhinoceros. The sequence goes on along the minus strand of NW_010413404.1, from coordinate 9,112 downwards.
GCACGATGCTGAACACTATAACCTAACCATTGCGGACACTGGGCACTTGCATTCTCCCATTTTACTGTGTGCGAAAGCTGAAAGGAAAAGCTATGTTGGAAATCGAGAAGCAAACAGCCATATTCAGCTACATTTAAAGGATGTCACTGGCACAATAAAAACTTCTCAGAACCCTTTTCCCCTGCTTCCTCTAACGAAGATCAGAACAACTTCTACATTACATTTGGGGGGAGTGGGGGAAAGCATACACAGCTCCCTAAACACAAAATCCTGACTTATAGGTCCAAAATTCTAGCATAACAAGGAAGAAAACACCTCAGCATTAGCGTAAGCCGGCAGTGCCTTAGGTCTTTGAAAGCATATTAGATTAACAGGAACCAACAGTAACAAAATCTCTTATTTCTGGAAGAAAGAGTGGGAGAAGAATGGAAGAGGAAATCATGAGTCAAGCCCTTAGTTTATTACATAAGCACACTTCCTTTTAAGCAGGCAATTATTTTGCAGTTTTTCATAGCCAACAGGGGGAGTCTGACAAAGCATTCCCAGGACACAGTCATCATGACCTTGAACAAGGCACTTTAATGGGTTTCCTGTTTTGCTTCTACAGATCTGTATGCGACATTCAGAGGTCTCTTCCTCACTCCAATAATGTATCTGGAGAGCTGCAAGAGTGGGTTCAATTCAAACCAAAACCACAACAAAACAGGCCAGTTAATTGCTGCTCTAAACAGCTGGTTAAGCACAACTTAAGAGACTACATCAAGCACAAATGACCATGTTTTGCTCGACAAGACCCTCTGCCCTGTTCTAGCAACATTCCTGGTTAAAAGAGCAACAGATAGAAACTGGCATGTGAAATGGCCGTACAGAATCTCAGCGTTCCTGTGTACTGCAATCATTTCCTATTTTTGCACTGCATTGCACACCAGGTGTTGAAATAATATTAAAGCAGAGAAAATTAATCTTAGGACTGTAAAATTGACTCCTCTCTTCTTAAATATGTATATAGACGTTCTTGAGGCTGTTGTAATACAATTGTACATTTTTATTCCACATTAGAAATTTGCTTACCTAGAAGATTAAAAAAAACAAAACACCCAAAACACGAAAATAAAACAGGGCCTAGGGTCAGGAAGCCAATCAATGTAAAGAAATTTATTTACTTCCTAAATATGCGAAACTTTAAAGTGACTGGAAGACTTTAATGAACCCAGTCCAACACAGACTTGTTCTCCAACATCTATAGACAAAAAAGGTCTCAGTATAGTTTCACACACAGAGGTAAAAATCAGCAGTTCAGTCAGTTGGTAGAAGTCACCTGGCAACACTCTGCATAACCATTTTTTTTAGAAGCAAAGCCTAAGATTTATACATTTTTCCCACATCTCTTTCAAAAGAAAGATTCAAGTACAAAATAACACAGACACAGTTCCTGTCAAGTTGCTTTTCAAGTTTTAATTTTCACAAAACAAACCAGTGAGGTAAGTTCACAGGAGCAAAAACTATGGTCAGCCCAAAGGACAAAAATGACATTTAGAGTTAGCGCAAAGCTCGCCTTTAGAGGAAACTGCATAAAGCCAGGTGACCTCCTCACTACATAACAAACACTGTAATTTCCTCATAACAAAAAAGCAGTCAATTGGATGATTCTGAATAAACTCGCACAATTACTAACCTAAAAGTCTGATGGCTGACAGCATTCTAGATGCCAATGAGATTGCAATATGATTACAATAAGATTACAACCTTGGATTTAGCATTCACTGTTAACAATGAAAGACAATCAATCTTTTCCAAAACTGTCCTCACTTTATCAAAAAACTGTCTTGTAAGGATGCAATGTCCCATGCTTGTTCTTCATCCAAACTATCATTTCTTGAAAGGCTTAATAAAACTAAAGTCAATCTTTGAGTTACCTGACAAAGCAAATAACGTGCTACTCAAATCTTTTAAGATGTGACAGAACTGCAAGACAGGCTAAACTTCAGAAGGCGCTAGTCCTTAGTGGAAAAAACTCAATGAATTTGAAAGAGTACGTACAAGGATCTACGTAGCTGAAGTATTTCGTTCTATGTTAAGATCAAAAGGAATTATTTGCACAGGTTGTGCAGTTGCTTGTGACAGCATTTGTAAAAGGACATCTCATGCTTCACAGGAAATGAATACAGCTCACAGACCAGAAATACAGAAAAGTAGTCAATGGCTTCACGAGATGCCTGACTCATTAGCACCATTCTTCGATCCTGCTTCTATACTTAATCCTTCACACTGCATCTGCTTGCCAGAGGCTATAATGTTAGCCTCACCTACTGCCAAGGCGTTGAAAGGGAAATCAAGCTTCCTAGCTCCTGGAAGTAGAATTCCCAACTCGTCCTGTTTCTGCACATCAACATTTTTCAGCTGGACTTCTTCCATGATTGCACCCATGTTCACAATGAAATAGGCATGTTTTTATGGCCCCTGTGTTCATTTGACTGCAAGAACTTGTGACAACTGGAGATATGGCTTAAGTACAATTAATCATCTGTACTGTTTGTAACAGCTCAGAAGAGACGTTTTATCAGAACTTTTTTTTTTTTTAAGTTAGGAACTCCAGATTTATTCTGTGTTGCTTTGACAGCAGAACCTCAAAGGAAAGTTAATGGATGATGTGTCTTCATCTTCTCTTATAATGGGAAGTTCTCCTAGTCTTGTAAAAACCAAGGCCACCACTAAAGCCACCAAAAATAACACGCGCTTTGTTAATCCTGATCATGCCTCCTACTTTCAGTAAGATTTCAAGCTTCTCCCACGTGCATCTTAGATTAAGCTACTAATATACAATGTTGTAAGGATAAAACACACGCACACAGAGTATCTCCCAGCTGCAACACACAGACCTAAATAAGTTGACTTCATTCCTATCACATGCTTCCAAAGCAAATGTCTTTTAACTACAATCAGCCACTTCAATTTAACTGCAGAAGAGCAAGAAGAGAGAATGGATTTTGTATTGTAGCTTCAAGAGAAAGCAGTTTAAGGTGCGCTTCTCTCCACAGCTCCCTTTCATGAGCTATGAATTTCTGTCCCCTCATATAAAACAATGCAAATTTTGTGGAGTTGTACTATAAACTAGGTCAGTGGAGCAATATGAGTTACACTGTGAAGTAAGTTTGCTTGCTTAAAGAAAAGCAAACAAAAACAACACACCAGAAGTACCCCAAAACCTGTACAGATTACTTCAGTCAAACAGATTTACAGCACAGCCTAATAGTCATGGTGGCATGGAAGCAACAAACACCAACAGTTACCTCCTGCAAATCCAGTTTTATAATGGACTAGTGCTGTGAGATAGTAGAAATTACCACTACTGAAGGAGAATAACGAACAGGAAGAGAAGGGAGTGCTGACACTTGCCTGCAGATTATATTTTTCTTCTTTAATGAAACTAAAGGTTTGAAAGAAATGCAATTATTCTATCAACTCAGAACTTCAGCACCATTTGCTCAAAAGATCTCAACATTTAGGAAGAGAATGTTTCTAAAACAGCACAACAAAAAAAACCTACACATAACAAAAATGAGTAAGCTTTGTCGCACAGCAGAGCCATGATGAAAGACATGCACCTAGACAGAAAAACCCATTTTGAGAAGCTCATGATAAAGATATGGCAAGGGAGGACAGCGGGCTGAAACAACATGAAGGTATTGGCAACCAAGATTACTGCAAGACATGAGATATACAGAGGTGGGCTATTTTTCCTGTCCTTTACAAGGTTTTCATCTCATATAGATCAGCACACTTTAGCCAAACGACTACAGTTCAAAGAAGGGTTAGGAGGATCTGGTCAGGATAACTAATGAGAAGTACATAGACTGCTCTAAGACAAGAACTGTATGATGTAGCTGACATTGCACAAGGTTTTCTCAGCAAGCTCAAGCTTCAAGATGGTGAGAGTCAAGAGAAAGCAAGCACAAAAAAATACAACCAAGTCCACTGAAATAAGTAGAGAATAGCACAAGTCCCTACACAAACAAAGAGAACGGCACAGTTTAAACACCAAAACGGAACAAAAGGCAAACAGGAACACTGGTTGTGACTATTGAACAAGAGCAGATTTCCTATATGATACTACACAAGGGGAAGTGAAAGAACTGCATGCAAGCCTCACCTCTGTCTGTGCCTGGGAAGATCATGGGACAGACCCTCCTAGAAGCTATGCTAAGGCACATGGAAGACAGGGAATTGATTAGAGACAACCAGCATGGCTTCACCAAGGGCAAGTCCTACCTGATCCACCTAGTGGCCTTCCACTACATCAGTGGACAAGGGAAGAGCTGTGGATGTCATCTATCTGGACTTGTAGAAGGTCTCCCCCAACATCCTTCTCTCTATATTGGAGAGATACGGATTTGATGGGTGGACTGTTTGGTCGATAACAAACTGGTTACAAGTGGTCACATCCAGAGGGTAGTGGTCAATAGCGTGATATCCAGATGGAAACTGCTGACAAGTGGTGTCCCCCAGGGGTCCGTACTGGGACCGGTGCTGTTTAGTATCTTCATCAATGACATAGATGGTGGGATCAAGTGCTCCCTCAGCAAGTCTGAAGATGACACCAAACTGAGTGGTGCAGTTGACACACCAGAGGGATGAGATGCCAAAAGTTGGACAAGCTGGAGAAGTGGGCCTGTGTGAACCTTATGAGGTTCAACAAGACCAAGTGCAAGGTCCTGCACCTGGGTTGGGGCAAACCTCAGTATCAGTACAGGCTGGGGGATGATGAGATTGAGAGCAGCCCTGCGGAGAAGGACTTTGGGGTATTGGTGGATGAAAAGCTGGATGTGAACCAACAACGTGCACTCACAGCCCAGAAAACCAACTGCATCCTGGGCTGCATCAAGTGTGACCAGCAGGTCAAGGGAGGAGATTCTGCTCTGCTGCTCAGACCCTGCCTGAAGTCCTGCATCCACCTCTGGAGTCCTCAGCACAAGGATATGAACCTGTTGGAGCAGGTCCAGAGGAGGGCCACAAAAACAATCAGAGGGATGGGATACCTCTGCTATGAGGACAGGCTGAGAGCGTCGGGGTTGCTTAGCCTGGAGAAGAGAAGGATCCAGGGAGACCTTACTATGACCTTTCATTACTTAAAGAGGGCCTGTAAGAAAAATGGGGACAGTCTTTTTAGCAAGGCGTGTTATGACAAGACAAGGGGTGATGGTTTAAAACTAAGAGAGGGGAGATTTAGACTAGATATAAGGAAGAAATTTTTCATAATGAGGTTGGTGAGGCACAGGAACAGGTTGTCCAGAGAGATGATAGCAGCCCTATCCCTGGAAACATTCAAGGTCAGGCTGAACAGGGTTCTGAGCAACCTGATCTAGCTGGAAGATGTCCCTGCTCACTGTAGGGGAGTTGGGCCACATGACCTTTAATGGTCCCTTCCAACCCAAAACATACTATGTGACTACAGAAGCCCCAGAATAAGACATCAAGTGATAAAGCATTACAAACAGTATTGGAAGCAGCAGAGATCAGGATGGTAAGAAAGGAGGATAATCCTTGCAACTTGGCCGGAAAGTATTTGCAGAAATCTTAACGAAGGTAATTTCAGTAGCAGAGCACAGAATCTGAATTGGAATGAATTTAGTATGAAAAAAAGAGGAGAGAACGTGCAATAACAAATGTATATTTCTCCTTTTCACGAGTTTGAAGAAGGGAAGCAGACTAGAGTTAACTGTCAGCTTTAAGAACAGAGGATGGCTACTCAGAATAAAATTAGGAAGGGAATAGGATGGCAGAAAGAGGTAAAAATCAGAATTTTGCAACTAAAACAGAACAACTGAATGAATGGGGCCTTGGGGTCAGGCTAAGCACTTTAAGGCAGAAAAAGCAGAGAGCAAACAGGAGAATCCATCACTGTGAGTAACAGGCAAGAGTGCTGAGCAAACGTAAACATGCCAGTTCTAATCAGTTTTTCTCTGGAAACCTTCAGG